>NW_026110691.1:0-67500 GCF_024679095.1 Eriocheir sinensis
CAGCTGTCTTTACGCGCTGGGTGCTCAGGCCTGATAGGTCCACTTCGGCCGTGAAGGCGTTCCACAGTGTTGCTGTGGCACAGGTGAAGGCCCGCTGACACCTCAGCGTACGGGTCCTCGGGACTTCGAGGAGAAGATCAGCGGACGCTACCGCTCTCGTAGCTCGCTCTGACCTCCTCCACGGGACTCCGAGGGCCGCGAGGTGTGGTGTGTGCTTCACCTGGGCCTTGTGCAGCACTGTGAGGGCGCCGACCTCCTGCGGTGCTCCAGACTATCCATCTGGTGGCGGGGAACGTCCTGTCTCGGGTGGTGACGGTGGTGCTGGTGTTGTTGTTGCTGTTGCCATTGCCGGTGTCCCCTTTGTCGTCCATGCTTCTGTTGCTGCTGCTGGTCACTGGCACCGTATATGAGGCGTTCGGCACGCCTCTGCACCCGGTACAACAGGGAGAGGTGGCACTGGGCGCTACTCATCCCTGTGAGGGGGCTGTACTCCATGATGGGCCTCACCTGGGCCTTGTACAGCCTTAGGAGTCCATCAGTGTCGAGAAGGTGGCGGACTCGACGCAGGAGTGTCACTCTCAGGGACGCCTTGCGCGCCACGTTCTCGAGGTGGCGGTCAGAGCTGAGTTTGGAGTCGACCTCCACCCCCAGGATGTTGATGGAGTCCCTAATGGCCAGGGTGTCGTCTCCAAACCTCAGCTGCCCCTCGAGAGCTCTGGCGTCTCTCTCTCTCTCTCTCTCTCTCTCTCTCTCTCTCTCTCTCTCTCTCTCTCTCTCTCTCTCTCTCTCTCTCTCTCTCTCTCTCTTATCTGCCGAACTAGGAGAATTGAAGAAACATTAGGATCAGCAGAACAGGATTCAACGCTACATGAAGAAGGATCAGGAGGAGAAGAAGGAAGAAGAGTTAGACAGGAAGACGAAGAGGAAGAGTGGAATGAGTAACAGTTTCGATCCTGGCTATTGACTTCCACTACCTCCTCTTTGTTCGCCGTTTAAGGGATTGGAGGAATATGTTGAAAGATTTGAGAAAATTGCAAAAGTTATGATGTAGTGAGGAGGAAAAGGAGGAGGAGGAGGAAAACTAGGAAAAAGGATCGTAAGGGATTGATCTTTTTTTCTGTCTTCCTTATCTGGTAGTCAATGAGATTACGAAGGAAGTAAAGGAATTTGGAACGCGGAAAAGAGATGTGGAGATAACGAAGAGGAAGCTGATGGAGTAAGCGGGAAAAAAGGAAGAGGAAGACGAAAAATGTAACTGAAAAATAATTGTGATAAAAGCATAGAAAGTAAAGGAGGCAGGTACAAGGAACAAGGATGTGAAGATAACGAAGAGGGAGAAGATTAAGTAGGTAGCAAAAAAGGAAGAGGACAAAGAAGAAAAAAAAAGAAAGGTGCAAGCAAAAAAAGGATAACACTAAGATTAAATTAGCTGAAGGTAAAATAAATGAACTAAAACATGAGAGTAATGAACAGGAAAATAAAAAAAAGGTTAAAAAAGAAATATAAGATGATTGAAAGAAAAGCGTAGCTGAAGGTAAAATCAATGAAAAAAACGGAAGGATAATGAAAAACAGGAAAATATAAATTGTTAGAGTAGAGAAAATAAAGATGGAAAGAATAAAGTAGCCAATAAGGACAGTTTAAAAGAAGGACCTGGAGGAAGAGGCGAAAATTATGCAAGTAGGGTGAAGAGAATGGTAATGAGAATGTGAGGGAAAACTTCAACATTTACAAGGGTGAACGCTGTTGCCATGATACGAGAAGTGCGGCGATTATTAGTGAACCCAACGTGCCCGGCTGCCCGCGGCCCCGCGGCGGCGTCAGTGTCTAAAGAGCAAGTGAACGGTGAGGGCGTGCACGGCGACACCCGCATGGAGTGGATAATTTGCCCACTTTAGCTTTTCCTCGCGAAGCGGCTGTCCAAGGTGAGGACGATGGTGTGGCCGCCTTGACACACGTGAGGCTGTGCACTGTGGTCAGGTGTGTGGTGAAGGAGGAGTGTCAACGTTGAGTGTTCATCGTGAGGCACAGCAGGGGGCGGCCCTTCCCTGACTCCCTCACCGCTGCACCCTGGCGCCGCTGCCCCCCTGTCCCCCCCCCAGTGTGTTACAACACCACCACTCTGTGTGCTGTGTGACAGGTACGTAAATGTACGTTGTTCTATACGCCACAAATACGTTTCAACTATTTTTTTCCAGGAGTAGGCTATTGCTATTTAGTTTGTTTACCGAGGTAGCCTACTGCTGTATTCACTGCTGTGTTTTGTATCGTCCAGCATCCAGTGTACAAACGGCCAGTGATGTACAGTATAAAAACAGCAATAAATGGCTATAACAGTAGGTTATTTCGCTCTGTACACAAACTATTCATAGCCTACTGAAAAATTCTCTCTCTCTCTCTCTCTCTCTCTCTCTCTCTCTCTCTCTCTCACACACACACACACACACACACACACTTCGTGTCCCACGTTGAAGTATTGCCCAGCTGATGATACAAAACATGTTTCTCTCGCAGCTGTTTTTGCCTCGACGCCAGGCCATAGCTGAAGGACGTGACCAACTGGGTATAGTTGCCTCTCAAACCCACTCATAAAACCAAAACATATTATTACTTCTCCCGTTAATATATATATATATATATATATATATATATATATATATATATATATATATATATATATATATATATATATATATATATATATATATATATATATACATACTGTTAGTCAACTTTCTTCTTAACCCCGGCTTCTCCCCACCCCTTTCCCCTTCAGCAGTCATCTAAAGTTCTGAGCTACCGCCACGGTACCCCTGATCGTTATGTATTCATTATCACTGCGAACCGTGTAGAATTAATGGAAAGAGCAAAACAGACGTTATATTGCCTCTTCCTCTGCTACCACTGCAGACGGGGGAATAAGGCTAAATGCAACAAAATAAAGAGTATCTCTGCTTGAATTTTCCTCCTTACACCTCTTTCTCTTTCCACACCCGCCAACACTAAGGCAACCCAAGTCACCCTTGAACACACTATTGAAAGTCACATCGCGCAGCAAAAGAGAAAGAGGATGAATACATTAAACAATACATTACAATATATAAACAAGTACCAAGGTTCAAATTTCCTCGTAATACTTTTTTCTTTAATGTTCACCCCAGGCAACTCTTAACCAGCACCAAAGCATCCTCTTGTCGGTATTCTCAGACGCTTCCTCGACTATTCCTGAAGGCCTCAAAGGAGGTTAATTGGGTTCTCATCAGTTTTTTTTTCACGTTCATGGTGCAGAAGGCTTGCTAGTTTATCACCAGGGTCATAAAGCTACCCAGTACCCTTCAGGGAAGTGACCCACTACTCGTACAAAATCTTGTCAAATGTATGTGCTAGGGCGCCAAAAATGTGTAAAAGCATAACATTATTTAGACGTTAAACTTTGATCAGTATTCGAGGGAGCAACACTGGATCGCCTAACATGATAACAACTAAAACACACACACACACACACACACACACACACACACACACGTACTCACCCACCCAGCTACCCACACTTCCTCCTTCCTCACACCCTCACAAGTCGTTACATAAGAGAAAAGAAGACCCATAACGAGGAGTTCTCGGCAGTCAGGCGCGCTTTTTATGCCTCGGCGCCGCCCCTGTGAGCCACGCGCCCGCAGAGGTCGTTCCGGGGCGCGGGTTGGCCCTCCCCCTGTGCCCTCGAGGCACATCCCAACAATGTTCCGCCGACACACTTTCCGCGACGCCCCGATACCATATGGAAATGAAGTGTTCACGGCTGACTTGGTGCTGGTTTGGGGGCGACCGTTGCGAAAGTAGGGTGTTGGGAGGGAGACTAGAACCTGTTTATGGTATTTTGAGATATTTGGGTATTTCGGTATTTCGACGACTGAGCGTAGTAATAAAGGAAATAATATGTTCGCGGCCGACTTGGTGCTGGTTTGGGGGTCCTCGGTGTGAAAAGAGGGTGTCGGGAGGGAAATTGGAACCTGTTTGTTGTATTTTGTGGTATTTCGGTTATTTTTTCTGCATCGGAGCGTAATAATGGAGGGAAGAATGTGTTCAAGGATGAGCCAGAGTTGGTTGTGAGAGGTTAAGGGTGAAGAGAGGGTGTTGTTTGCTGCACGATCCTTGTTATTTTGCTTTTTCTGGTATTTGTATAACGGAATGTAGTAATAAAACGAGTAAAGTGTCAAGGGCGGCCTGGTGTGAAAAGAGGGTGTTGGGAGGGATATACGAACATATGTCTATTTTGTGATTTTTTTTTCTCACAACGAATCATAATGATGAAGGGAATAAAGTGTTCACGGGGAGGGACCGGGATATGCTGAAAAAGGGAATTCGAACAGTTTCTCTTACTGTACTCTTTGTTTTGTGTTTAGCTGACTCCCTTAGAAACCCAATGATAATAGAAAGCCAGGAGGAGATCGGAGGCAGTTTGCTCTAAATGGAGGCTGACGAAAGGTGAAGCTAAGACTGCGGAGGAGGTGCTAGGAGGGGAATCCACACCAAGGCACTGTTATCGTAGTCGTGGTTTTATTGCATCAAGCGGCGTTGTGTGTGTAGCGAAGTAGAAATGTAGTGTTCAAGGGTGGGTTGTGCCGATTTAGAAGTGCTTAGTGGTTCCAAGAGAGGAGATTCGAACCAATGTAACTATTAATTGCGTTGTTTTATAGCATCCTGTTGATTACTTGTATTAACATTGTAGTGATAAAAGAAATAGTGTTCGGTTACAGGTGCTTGATGAAAAAAGTGCTACAAAGGGAATACAAACCGAGGTTCTTGTATTGTATTTATCGTTTTATCGCATTCGCAGCTTTAATGAACGTAGCGATGGAAGAAATAATGGGATATATTCTGTTATTTATTGATAATCTGTACCATGGGTCATATTGTTATCATTAGTATTGTTGTTGGTATTGTTATCCTCCCGTCACCTTTAGCCTTGCAGCAATGTGTACGTCCATGGGGGAAAGGGAATGGGCGGCGGGGGGTGATAGCGGTGCAGCCTCTTGGTGGGAGTAGGGAACAGTGATGAGAGAGGCTGACGGACGGGAAGGTTTGCTGCTGCGGACAACTCGATGGCCATAACGGTGTCCGCAGAGAAAAAGGCTCCTCCTCCTCCTCCTCCTCCTCCTCCACCTCCATCCTCCTCCGTCTGCTGCATCATTCTCTCCTCGTCCTCGTCCAGTTCGTCTCCCGCCTCCTGTTCATCTCCAACTCTTTTAGTCACTTCATCTTCCTCTTCCATCTTTTCTCCTCTTCTTTCTTCTCTCCCTCCTCGTCTTCGTCTTGATTTCCTTTTCATCTCCATCTTCATTTTTCGTTTTCTCCGCCTCCTCCTTCCTTCTCCTCTTCCTCTTCTTCCTTTTCCTTCACCTCCATCAGCTCTATCACCGCGTTTCGTCTCGTTGTGGCTATTCTATTATTCCTCCTCCTCCTCCTCCTCCTCCTCCTGAACCATTAAGCAATATAACAATTCCTGCCACATGGATCAACAGAAATTACAACTGATATACATTAATCTGGTCCTTGTGTGTGTGTGTGTGTGCGTACAGATTAGGTTATTATATTTTTATTTTTATTTGTATGTGATTTTCATTAGTTAACTTTGTCTATTCACAAAGTTTCGAAATGTATTGACTGAGGGTGAACTTTTCTTCAAATTTTTGTTCTTTTTTATCTTTTCGTTTTGTCATTTTGTAATTATTGAGACTTTTTGTGTAACTATTTTCTAGGTAATTTTGCTGTAATTCTTTATTATTATTTTTTGTTATTGCGTTTTGGTGTTATTGCGTTTGCAGTAATCGTTTCGTTTGCTTCTTGTGAGACCCGTGTTAATATTTTTTTAAAGGAAATACCACACACACACACACACACACACACACACACACACACACACACACACACACGCAGAACGAGAGAGAGAGAGAGAGAGAGAGAGAGAGAGAGAGAGAGAGAGAGAGAGAGAGAGAGAGAGAGAGAGAGCTGGGAAGAAAAACAGAAAAATAACATCGACAGGTGGGATGGGAATTGAAGGAGGCAGAGGAGGGTCGGTACAACTATTAGCTTCATAAGTTTAAAGGTTTGGCAGGACGCAATAACCTTCTATAGGCCTTTGCCTCAAAAAGTTAGGCCTATACTCCCATGTACAAAAGTTATGGGGCGGGTTCATGGGCTTAGTGTGTCGGGGAGCGGCCACTTATTGAAGAAGAAAATTTATGTGTGTGGCTGAATCGCTAAAAAATAGGAAGCGAGGAAGAGAAAAGGAGAAGGAAGGGGAAAAGAACTGTAAAAGGAAGGGAATGGAGAATGCGGCACACTGGTGGTGTACAGAACGTGTGCTTGACCTGCACACACACACACACACACACACACACACACACACACACACACATAAAAAGAATAAATAAAATAAAATAATAAATAGATAAACAAATAAAGTAAGTAAATGAATAAATAGATAAAAATAAAATAAAATAAAATAAAAAAGGAAAACTGAAAAATATAGAAGGAAACAGTTGAAGATTATGAAAACAAAACAACAACAAATAATAAGCAGCTCAACGAAAACTGTGATTAAAGTGGATTGAAAAAAAGGAAAAAAAAATGGAAAATAGAAGAAAATGTAAATAGGAAGGAAAATATTTAAAAAAATGAAGAAAATGGGAATAAAAAGGAAAATATTTTGCTGTACGGAAGTGGGATTTACTGCATAAAGGAAAAGGATAATACGAAATTGGATAAAAAAAAAACTAGAAATGGAAGAAAATGGGAAGAAATAAAAAAAACATTTTATGGTTAAACTGCATTAAGAGAAAAAAAAACAGACAGAAAAGGAAAATGATGAAAATGAAACATTTCTTTTAAGAAAGGTTAGAATGGAAGTAGGAAGGGAAGGTGAGAATAGTGAAAGGAGAGAGGGAGGGAGGGAGGGAGGAAAGAAGAAAGGGAAATGAGGAGAAATATGGTTGTAGCGCAAGGTTGAAAAGGAAATTAGAAAAGCAGGGAGGAAGGGAATAATGGAAAAGAGGGAGAGGGAGGAAGGGAGAGGAAGAAGAGAAGGAGGAAGAGTTGGAGAGACTATAGTTACACATTACGTTAAAAGGAAAGAAGGATAAAATAGAGGAAGGAAAGGACAGAGAAGGAGGGAGGGGAGAGAAAAGGAAAAAAGTGTAAGAGGGAGAGAAACAATTTAAAACTAATTTGATCCCTATGATATGTGTCCAGGAAAGTTACGGTCAAGGAAGGAGTTTGCTGGTGTTTTATTTAATTATTCTCTCTCTCTCTCTCTCTCTCTCTCTCTCTCTTCTTCTTCTTCTTCTTCTTCTTTTTCTTCTTCTTCTTCTTCTTCTTCTTCCTCCTCCTCCTCCTCCTCCTCCTCCTCCTCATCATCATCATCATCATCATCATCCTCATCATCCTCATCCATCTTCTCAGCCTGTGGAGAGGGGACGTGGATGAGAAGGAGAGGGAAGAAAGGAGAATGGTATTAGGGAATGTTTTGTGGAAGGAGGAAGAGAGGACGCGGAGGAAATGGAGGGGAAAATGGAGGAAAGAAAAATGCGAGAGAGATAAGAGAGGGAAAAAATGCTTTCCTGTGGAGACTGAGATTCCGATGAAGTGAAGAACGGAAGAATAGGAAAAGAGGAGAGAAATAAACGGAAAAGAAAACTGAAGGAAAGAATATTAGATAAGTGAAAAAGAAAATGCAGAATAAAAAAATGTGTAAAAATAAGAAAAAGTGAGAGGAATAGAAGGAAAAAAAAGGAAAGAAGAAAGGGTAGGAATGTAAGATAAGTGAGGAAGGTAAAATTAACAGGATAAAAATAAGTAAAATTAGACGTAATTTAATAAAGGATGATAGAGAGAGAGAGAGAGAGAGAGAGAGAGAGAGAGAGAGAGAGAGAGAGAGAGAGAGAGAGAGAGAGTCACATTTGCACTCAACTGAATACATTGTAATAGACCTTCATTAATTTTCCCCACCTCTGTAATTCTTTGTATTCTTTTTCACACACTAGACTATATTTTTCCTTTTTTCTTTATTTATTTAACTGCTTTCCCTTCCCCTAACACCCCTCTCTCTCATCTCTCTTCCCTTACCTCTCGCTTCCTTACCTCTCTCGCTCCTCCTCTTCCTCTCCTCCCTTCAAACATATACCTTACTCCATCTTCCTCCGACCCTACCCCATCGCATCCCATTCTCTACCTTCTCTTCTTTAAGATCCTTCCTCTCTTCCTCTCATCTACCCTTCCACATCCTACTCCTGCTGTCTTTCTCTTATCCTCCCCTACCCCATCACATCCAATTCTTTCCGTTTCTTCTTTTTCAAACTCCTTCCTTTTCTCCTCTCATCTTCTCTTCCATTTCCTCTCCGTTCTCTCTTCCCCTTTTTCATTTTCCTTCTTTTCCTCCTCCAATTTCCTCAACCTCCTTCACACCTGTCCTCCTCTCCTGAACCCTTCCCTTACCTATCCTTTTCCTCCCCTTATCTATATCCTCCTCCTCCTCCAGTTCCCTTCACCTTCTCCGCACCTGTCCTTCCCTCCTTCTCTCCCTTACCTTTCCTTTTTTTTCCTCGGCCCTACAGTGAACAGCGAGGTCGAAAAACTCTCTGGGAGGAAACACAGAGGACGAGGAGGGGAAAACTAGTGCAGTGTATTGAGTGTGCAACAAATGGAAACAGCGGTGGTGGTGGTGGTGTAGATGGGTTTGTTCTGGTGTTGATGGAAGAAGAGGATGGAGGGTGGTTGGTAGTTGTGGTGGAGGTGATTTTTTGTGCTATTGGTGGTGGTGGTTGTGTAGTGGTGCTGGTGGAGGTACTGGTGGTGATGGTGTTGTTCTGGTGGTTGTGGTGGTAATAGAGGATGTGCGTGTGTGTGGGTTGGTGTTGGTAGTGGTGGTGGTGTTGGTGGTAGAAATGCAGACTGATATATGAAAAAAAAACTGACTGTGGAATATGAACCAAAAACCTGTGGAATATTTAAAAGAAATGGATGTGAAATTTTGAAAAAAAAGACTAGAAGGTGAAAAAAAAAACTAAGTGTGGAGTATTGGTTGAAAAAAAGCAGACTGTGGATTTCGAAAAAGAGTGAGAGATTTTCCGGTGAAGTGACATAAATGAATCGCAAGAATATTAATAGATAAGAAAGTGCAACTAACTGAAAATAAAATTAAGAAATGGGAAAGGGAAAAAAATGATTAAGAATGTAACGAAGTGACAGAGAAGGAAATACGTAGAAAGGACAGACAACACACAGACAGGCAGACCGTCACAACGGATAAAGGAATCTACACGCGTGGAAAGACAGACAAGAGAGAGAGAGAGAGAGAGAGAGAGAGAGAGAGAGAGAGAGAGAGAGAGAGGGAGAGAGAAACAGTCAGCAAACTCAAAACCTTCGTTCTACAAAGAAAAAAAAGCAAGAGAAAAGCATTCAATCTTGTCTCGTGAACAACAACAACAACAATAACAACAACAAGTAACAAAAAGGTAACACAGTCTAAAACAAAATACACAACACTTTTTTTTTCCTTCCTTCCTTCCTTCCTTCCTCTCCACCATCATCCAGTTCCACACACTCCCCTCCACCACAAACCCTCTTCCTCCCTCCTTTCTCTCCCCTTCCACACACCTTGTTATTTACCTGCAATTTGTACTCCTGCTTTTCCTGTTAGTATTAACTTCTCTGTCGTCATTTGTCTTTGTTCTGTTCTGTTTCTCTTTCATTCATTTTTTTCCTCATCTGTCTTTCTCTCTCTTCTGTATAACCTTTCTTCTCCTCACCTTTCTTTCCTTCCCTGCATCTACTCTCCCCTTGTAGTCCCCCCAGCATCACTTTTCCCTTTTTCCCCTTCCCGTCTATTTCCTCATCTTTTTTCGTTCCCCTTCTCTCCTCTTCCCTATCCATTGCGTAACTTTCACAGCATCCCTTTCCTCTCCGCTTGAGCCCATCATCTTTTCCCTCCTTCTCACCCATTCCTCCCCCCTCCCCCTTCCCCATCCCCAGGTGTGTACTCACGTGGGTCGCGGGGCACCACGTGGTACCAGGTGACGGGCGCTCCCCTGATGGCACCCTTCACCACGCACGTGATGTTGATGTCGCTGCCGGCCTTCATGAAGATCTCCCTCGAGCCGGTGATGCGCGCGCTGGGGACTGGTGGGAGGGGGAGATGGGGGAAGGAGTTAGATTAGGGGTGACAGGTGTGGGGTGTAAGAGGTAGTGTGTGTAAGGGGTGTAAAGAGGAGGGGGAGAATATTGAGTAGAGGACTTGAAAAATGATAAAATCTCAGGTCCTTCGCTCTACGGTTCACACTGGCAGAATAATCAATTAGGTAATGAGGGTTTTTATCCTATAGCATGGGAAATAGCTTCGTTATGCCCAAATGTATTCCAATTAATCATGTTATATGGACACGTCTTTAATGCTATGTCATTCCTATGGCAGGGTAAAGTTTTCTTTGCAAATTGGCGTTGGAAAATAGCTGTCACCCCTCTGGCCAAGGAAGTTAGGAAAAAAAAATGTTGTACTAGGCATCAAAACGCCCGGATGCGAACAGGCCAAATGGAGGTTAAAATAGAGAAAAAAAGAAGAGAAGGAGGAGGAGGAGGAGGAAAGACAAAGATTAATAGGTAGGAGAGAAGGTTGGTGAATCTATAGAACGTGAATGTGGAGATAAATAAACTATTGAGGAATAAGAAAAGAAAATGGAAAATGGAATGTATGGGTGACGAAAGACAAGTAGATGAGAAATAATTATTGAATTTGGTGAGAATGAGAATAATGAAAAAGATGAGACGAAAGATAAAACGAAAAAAATATGAAATCGTTATCGACTAGAAAAAAAAATGTAAATATGATGGAAAAGGAGATTGAAAAAAGGTACGTATAAGGGAAAGAATGGAAAGAAAGAACAGTAAAATGTAAGGAAGAAGAAACTAGAAAAAGTTAGGACGTTGAAGAGAGAGAAAAATAAACAGCAAAAGAAGTGGGAGTTGAAAACACAGAACGAAAGAGAAAGAGGAAGAAGCCAGACAAAAGAAAACAGAGAGGATTTAAGGAAGAAAATAAGAAAAACATAACCAGGAGGGGAAGAAGACGAGAAGGAAAAGCAGAGAAAGACAAGCGAGGCGAAGGTGTGCGACAAAGAGTAGAGGGTAAGAAAAATGGGGAAGACGGAAGAGGGAAATGGAGGAAAGGTCAATAAAGGAGGGGAGAGGAAGAAGAATGGAGGAAGAGGGAGTGTTGGTGAGGGTAGCGTGATTAGGGAGAGGAAGAAGAAGGAACTAGGAGGAAGGGAGATAGGGAACAAAGGCGTTGATGGATGATGGACAAAGGGGGAAGGAGAAGACACACTAATAGGAGAGGTCAGAGAAAGTAGATTTTGAATGTAAGAAGAAGGAAAGGAGGAAGACTAGAGATGTAAGGAAGAGAAATAAATAAAAAAGAAAAGGAGAAATAGACGGAGAGCGAAGAGGACGAGGAGAATGGGAAAAAAATCCAGGTGCTTAAAAGACTATGAGAATGAAAGAAAAAAATATATAAAAAATAATTGGCAGTAGAGCTACGAAAGGAAAAGTTACAAAAAGAAGAAAACAAAAGAGAAGAATGATGCAAAGAGGAGGTGTTTTAGAAGAGAAGTAAGTAAAAGAAGAATGAAATGAAAAAGGAAAAGGGAAATATTACAATCAATGAGAGGTTGTGAGGATTCAAAATAAGGATAAACGCAGAAGAAAAGAAACAAAGCAAAAGAAATATAGACATTGGAGAAATAGAAGAAGCACGAAGAGAGAGAGAATAAAGGCGAGTGTATGTTTATTAATAAGGAAATGGAACGAAGATAAGACAATGAATAAATGAGGGAGGAAGGGGAAGAAGATAACAACCAAACTAGGGAACTGGAGAGAGAGAGAGAGAGAGAGAGAGAGACTGAAAACTGAGATAGGGAAGAGTAAAGGAAATTGCAGGAGAAACAGAGGCCAAGGGAAAAGAGGCGGCGGGAAGGGCGACGGAAGAGAGGGCGAGGAACGACTTGATCATTCGGCGAGGGGAGAAAAGGCTGGGGATGAGTTAGAGAAACACTGGAGGGATTTGGTGCCCGTGACACCCTTGTGACTGGTCCTCAAGAGGTGTTGTTGTTGTTGGTGGTGGTGGAGTTAGGCTAAATAATAATAATAATAATAATAATAATAATAATAATAATAATAATAATAATAATAATAATAATAAAAGAAAATATTGAAACGAGTTGATGTACTTAAAATTGTAAATAGACGATTTTTTTTAAGAAAAAAATAATGAAAACTAGAAGAGATCATGTAGGAAAAGTGAAAAAAACTCCTACAACAATCAAAACAAAAAAGTTAAATAATTTGAGAAATTATGCAAATAAGAAAAAAGAAAAGAAAAATTGAGTATAACATTTACAATAGTGAAAAAAAGTAAAAAAAAGTTACAAAAAGATAAATATAAAAAACGTAAATATATTTAATGGCTAATTTAAGTAAATTGGAATAGTTATTTAATTACCACGGTCCCCCCTCCCTCCTTCGTCCCTCTCTTTCCTTCCTTCCTTCCTTCCGTCTCTCTCGCATATATTGTTTCTGTGCCCTTCTCTCTCTCTCTCTCTCTCTCTTGTTTCATTGCGTTTCTCATTTATTCTTTCTTTTCCGTCCAGTTTCGTCTACTTCTCCTTTCTGTTTCCTTGTTTCATTTCCTCGCATTCGCTGTCTTCCTTTTTCTTTCCTTTTTTTCTCCTTTTGTTTCCAAATCCCCCTTTCTGCTTCCTTCCTTCACTTACTCACATTCGTCATCCTTCACTTTCTCCCTCTCCTTTCACTCTTCTCTGTATCTTTCCTTTTTTCTCTCTTCTGTTTCCATATCCCTTTTTCTTTATTTTTATTTTTATTTTCAGCTTAATCGTATATTTTCCTCCATAGTTTCCTTCACATCCCTTTTCCTACCATCACACTTTTCCCCGTTCCTCTTTATCTTATCCTTTCTTCTCTTTCCTTTGTCTCCCATTATTTCATTAGACTCCTCATCTTATTTATCATTCTTCTCTTTCATCTCCATTGTTACCTTTCTCTCCATACCTTCATATTCCTCAGGCTTGTCTTGTATCCTTCCTCTTCCATTCCTTCCGCTCCATTCCTTCTCTGTTAGTCTCTTATCTTCCTCTCTCATTTCCTCCTTTTCTTTGTAACCTAACCTTTCTTTTTCCTCCTCATCCCTCCTTTTACCTCTCCTCCCATCCACCTTCTTCTCGCACTCCACTCCATTCCCCATTCCATTTGTCTCTTATCTTCTTTTCTGTCTCTTCTTCTTTCCTTTGTAACCTAACCATTCCTCTCGTACTATCCCTCATCCAGTATCCCTTTCTTCTTCCCCCCATCCCCATCCCTCACTCCATCGTCATCCATTAGCCTCTCGTCATCTCCCTTTTTCTGCCGCCACACCTCGCCTCCTCCGTCACTCCACCCTCAGGCCTGTCCTTTTTTTCCTCCTCTCTCTCTCTTGCTTTCTCTCTTCCTGTCACTTTTTTTTCTCAGCTCTGTTTTTTTAATTCCTTGCCTTCTTGATTATTTTTTCTTATCACTATTTCCCTAGTTTATTCCCTCCTCTTTTTTTGTACCCGTGGTTCTTTCTCTTTTTTTCCTTGTTAGTAATTTTTCTGTTTTCTTCATTCCTTCCAAGCCTTGTGTTTCCTGTTCTCTCTCTTTTTCCCTCATTCTTCTTTCTTTTTCTTCCTGACGCATAATTTTTGCTTCACCTTTCCTTCCTTCTTTTACTTTTTATCTTTTCATTTGCATTCCTTTTAATTATTTTTATTTTCCTTTCCTCTTTTGTCCCTTCTTTTCTTATCCATCTCTTTGTTTAACCATGTTCCTTTCTTCACCTCTCACCACCTTCACACGTCTCTTTACTTCCCATCTTCTCGTCCTATATATTTTCTTCCTCATTTATCTTTCTCTTCCCCCACTGTTCTTAATCCTTTCCTTTTGCCTTGTTTATCTCTAAGTCTTCTGTGAGGTTATGCCCATCCTTTCATCATGCCCTCTCATCGTCCCCTCACACACACACACACACACACACACACACACACACACACACACACACACACACAGTCCAGTGTTGCCACTTCATGGGAATTTCCCACAAATCTGTGTGAGAAACAAGGCTACGTGGGAAGAGTCGGGGAAGTAAATTTTTGTGGGTCCATTTTTACATGTTTCTTCCCCCGGAGCCGCCATCTCCAGAGCGAGGACTGACTACACTTGTAATTTGTACACGTTCAGTTCACGTAAGTTAAGCGCTTCCCCCTCCCGTCCCGTCTTCCCACTAGGAGGCACCCCACCAGTGTATGTGTGTGTGTGTGTGTGTGTGTGTCTCACACACACACACACACACACACACACACACCTCACTCACCCTTCCTCCACCTCCAACACACCCTCACACCCTGTACTCACCCTTTCTCCATTCGCGCACACCCTGTGCCCATCCCTCCCTCCCCAAACGCACCCACTCACCCTTTACCCATGGCCTAATAGGCCAGCTAATGGCAAAAACAAACAAACAAACAAAAAAAAATGTACCCACCTTCATCACCTTATACCCACCCTTCCTCCACCCGAAACACACCCACACACCCTATACCACCCCCCCTCCACTCACCCACAACGCTGAGCCTGAAGCGGCGGAATATCTTGGGCTGCGTGGACACCTGGCACTCGTAGAGGCCGGAGTCGGTGATGGCGGGCCGGTCCACCTCCAGGCTCCAGAAGGGCGAGCCGGGCAGGTGCAGCGCGCGGAACCTCGTGTCCGTCGTGTACGTGAAGTTACCTGTGGTCAGCACGTGCAGGTCCTGGCGCCTGATCCACGACACCTGGGGGGGGAGAACACCTGTTGTAGTGTGGGAGAATTGTTTTGTTCTTGTAATGGTTGATGAGGTGCCTGGTTGTAATTAAGGAATGAAATTATTAAAGGAATATCAGGAACTTTTGTCTGATTCACGACACTTGGGAAGGAAGAATACCTGGTTGTATGTACGAGGGGAGTAATTTTGTTTGACATGGTTTCAAGATTATAAGGGCCGCATTATTATGTGTGTCAGCAGTGTTGGCAAGCCTGTGAATGATGTGTCTCCCTGGTGGCAGTGATCATGCAGGCGTGGGGCGTGCAAGTCATCATGATGGTGTACACTACATACATACATATATATATATATATATATATATATATATATATATATATATATATATATATATATATATATATATATATATATATATATATATATATATATATATATATATATATATATATATATATATATATCTATATATATATATTTATATATCCTGTCTCCTATATATATTCTCCTATAATTTCTTCCCCTTCCGTCTCTCTCCGGCATATGACCACAGATGTTGCGCTGACTAAACCAAACTTTCCAACTTTCACTTCCTTCTTTCATTCTTCCTCTCAGATCATCTGTGCTTTGCATCCCAACTTTCTCCTCCTTTATTCACTTTCTACTTTCGTCCTTCCTTTCAATCCATCTCTCCATTCAACTTTTCCTTCCAACACTACCTTCTGTCATTTTTGCTTTCTTCAGCCGCTCCTTTCATTCACTTCACTCATGTTTCACTTTTTATTATGATGTCCACTAAAAACGTAATTCTACCCTTCATTCTTTCCTTAATTCCTTCCCTTTCTCTCGCTTTTTCCTTTCTTCGGCTCAGTCTAATCCAGACCTATAGATGAAAGGAAGAAAATAAAAGGAAGAGCATGGATGGGTTTTAAGGAAAATAGGATTAGGAAAATAAGGGGACGACAAGATTAGGAAAAAGAACAGAAGGAAATGAAGGAGGGAATGAGTTGGTAAGGTAAAAGATAAGGGAAGGACAAGCACAAGAATACGAGGGAATAAAGAAGGGATGAAGAAGGAAGTTGAGTGTGTGTGTGTGGGGGTGACAAGGGCGTGGGGAGCCAGGCTGTTGTGCTGCTCCCCCTCGGCGCTGGTCAGGGGCGTGGCGGGGCCTGACAGACAGACGTGAAGCTCTTGAGGGAAAGGTATTGCCCACTGCTTCTTCGTCTCTAATCGTGACCTCGACTTGCCTTACCTCTGGTCTTCGTTTTCTGTTTCTTTTCGTCTTTTCTTGTCTTTTCCTTCGGTTCTTTCGTTTTCAGGTCATGGTTTTCTTTGTTTCTTTTCTACGTTTTGTTTGTTTTCTTGATTTTTTATTTAATTTTTTTCCATTGGTTCTTCTTTTTCGGTTCTTGTTTTTTTTAGTCTTCTTATTTTCAACTTCCTCTCATTTCGTTTTCTTTATCTTTTTTCTTTTCTTTTTTTCCTGTTTCGTCTGTCTTTCTTCATTTTTTCTCCTTTGCTTTTCTTCTTGAATTCATTTTTATTCATTTTCCTCCTGATCTTACTTCCACCCTTTCCCTTCCTCCTCCTCCTCCTCTTTTATATCCTTATTACTCTTGTTTTCTTCCCTGATTATTCCATGACGTCTTTTACGTTTTTCTAGTCCTCTCTCTATTTTATCTTTTTTGGGGGCCTTTTCTCTCCTCCTCCACATCTCCCATCTCTTAATCTAGCAATAGCCTCCTCCTCCTCCTCCTCCTCCTTCTCCCCTTATAACGTGCTCGTGGGTCGTTTCTAATACCCTGATATGTAGGCGATCAGACCCCTTATCTTAACCTCATTAGGTGGTAACGCTGCCCCCTAAGTACTTACAAGTTACACCCTAGTAGCTCCCATTTCCCCCCTCCCCCTCCTTCCCCTTCCCGTTACCCCCATCCGTCTGGTAGGCTCCCGGGAAGGTCCATCAGGTTAAGCCGCCTCCCCACGCTGCCTTCATCTCCACATTTGTTCTCCACACTGTTAGCGGGTTTAGTCTCCTTGCTGGCCTCCACTCACCTCCCGTGCCCTGAATACCTCCACTTCAACAGCGGCCTTGTATCCTCCATCTCACACTCTCCACTACTGATCTATCTCTTGCCTTGCCTTACCTTACCCTACCTCACCTTATCTTACCTCTCCTTACTTTACCTTACTTTACCTTATCTTACTTTCTTTACCTATCTCCACTGGCCTCCACTTGTTATCTTTCTATTTACCTTTTATTTTTCTTCTCCCAGCATCCTCCACGAATTGCCAGTCATCTCCCTGCCTCCTCCTCCTTTCTTCCTCCTTTCTCCTCCTCTAGGGATATCCACTGCCCACCTTTCTCTTATCTGTCTCCCCTTCACTTCATCCTCTTTTGTTTCTTTTTTCTATATTTTCTTTTCTACTACAAAACTACCTTTCTTTACCTGCCACCACTTTGAACCAGTCTGCATCCTCTTCCTCTTGTTCTTCCTCCTCCTCCTCCAATATCCACCCAAAACACCTCCATCTCTCCTCCATTTCCCTCAGTGTGACGTCAACTTATGCTAATCTCCATGTTCTTCAATCCTACCAATTTCCTCCTCCTCCTCCTCCTCCTCTACTACTACTACTACTGCTACTACTACTACTACTACTACTACTACTACTACGAACATGGCAAATGAATTCCAATATTGAAAAGTGCAAGGTTATGCATATCGGAATCAACAACGATTATATTCATTATCAAATTAACGGAGTGCGACTTTCTGAAGCTAGCAAATAAAAAGATCTTGGAGTAATAAGTTCGAACGATCACCTTACTATAGAATGGATATCAAAATGTTAGAATCGGTGCAGAGGAGGATGACTAAGATAATTCAGGGGTTGAGAAACTCGCCATTATTATTATTTTTTTTTACGTCTCTGCCTATTGCGCCGGTAGGCTTGCTTGAGGGGCCTGGATGGTATTCGGCCCCAGCCCGTCATGGCGCAGGCAAGTGTTTATAGTGGCGCCATACGAGGAAAGACTCAAACAGTTAAACTTGCATTCTTTAGAAAGGCGAAGGGTGCGTGGAGACATGCTCGAGGTTTATAAATGGATGAAGGGCTTTAACAAGGGGGATATTCATAAGGTTTTGTTGGTAAGAGAACCGGATAGGACTCGACGTAATGGGTTTAAACTGCATAAACTCAGATTCAACAGGGACATTGGCAAAAATTGGTTTACTAACAGAGTGGTGGATGAGTGGAATAGGTTTAGCAGTCACGTGGTGAGTGCAAATACAATTGTCACATTCAAAAATAGATTAGATAAATTGTTGGACAGCGATATTAGGTGGGGTTAGATACACGGGAGCCTAGGTTCAAAGGAGCTGCCTTGTACAGGCCTACCGGCCTCTTGCAGACTCCGACGTTCTTATGATCTTATGTTAACTGAACTTATTCAGCTTATCAAAGGCAGGCTAAGAGGTGACCTTGTCTAAGTATTTAAAATGTTCAAGGGATTCGACAACGTTAATGTTTATGATTATTTTTCAGTCTCTCAGTCAAGCGTAACAAGAAACAATGGATACAAAATAACGAGGAAACGTTTCAACTCAAATGAATCAAAGCACTTCTTTAAACGTGTCATCAATGTATGGAATGGTCTGCCTCAAAACGTCGCCGGAAGCGAGACTACTTGCACATTCAAAAACCGACTAGACATATTTAGAAGCTAATCCGAACATCCGCTATTTTGCTCCGGTCTAACAGAAAGTAGTGTTAGCTTAATTGTCGTGTATGATCTTCCTTCTGTCCATGTAAAATTCCATTGTAGTTTTTCTATACTACATGGTGTTCTTCCTTTTCGTGCCAGCCTCGGCTGGAGGGACTGGTGGGAGGGGAGGAGCCTTCTTCTTTGCTGTCCTGTGTCTCTGACTCGTAGATTAGAGTAGATGGTAGCAACAACAAAAAGGCTACAGCCTAGTTAGTACCAAGAGGTCTGTTGATGTTTGCTTTTCCTTTGTACTCCTTTGTTCTACTACTACTACTGCTACTGCTACTACTACTACTACTGCTACTACTACTACTACTACTACTACTACTACTACTACTACTACTACTACTACTTCTTCTACTGCTACTACTACCTCTCCCCACCCCCCGCCGCGGTCGGGATACCTACACTGTTACTGCGGAATAATCAACAAAACCCAAATTATTATCGGACTCAGCTTTTTAACGTGTGTGTGTGTGTGTGTGTGTGTGTGTGTGTGCGCGCGCGCGCGTGTGTGCTTGTGCGTGTATGTGTGTGTGTTGCTGCCACGACCCACCATTTGATATGCACAATGAAAATGTATGTGTGTGCGCGCGCGCGCGCGAGAGAGAGAGAGAGAGAGAGAGAGAGAGAGGGAGGGAGGAGATAGAGCTGTGTTTCTGCAATCAATACAACGTTGAATGTTATATAAAACGTAAACACACACACACACACACACACACACACACACACACACACACACACACTAATTACCACATCCCTATTGTCCTATTAAAGCCACTTCATCCGTCTCTTGAGATACAGGTGTTTAATTATACAGGTGTACAGGCTCGAATACGAACAGATAAAGCCCCAGGCACACTGACTTTACGACCTAATAACGACAATCAGCGACCTGTAATTCGCGGGAGGTTACACAGGGTCGTGACTGTGATCGGCATGTGTCTCCGACCCCCGTACGATCGAAAAGGTCAGCTTGAGGTTATTGGTGCTGCACTATAGCGTTACTGGGGCGCCGAACAGCAGATAATTTACATGACAAAATCTGCAGCCTATCACGGTTCAGCAGCAGCCTTTGGAAACAGTTGAAATGACATGGAAAAAGATTGAGTCATTTTAAACATCAACAGACCTCTTGGTACTAACTAGGCTGTAGCCTTTTTGTTGTTGCTACCATCTACTCTAATCTACGAGTCAGAGACACAGGACAGCAAAGAAGAAGGCTCCTCCCCTCCCACCAGTCCCTCCAGCCGAGGCTGGCACGAAAAGGAAGAACACCATGTAGTATAGAAAAACTACAATGGAATTTTACATGGACAGAAGGAAGATCATACACGACAATTAAGCTAACACTACTTTCTGTTAGACCGGAGCAAAATAGCGGATGTTCGGATTAGCTTCTAAATATGTCTAGTCGGTTTTTGAATGTGCAAGTAGTCTCGCTTCCGGCGACGTTTTGAGGCAGACCATTCCATACATTGAAGACACGTTTAAAGAAGTGCTTTGATTCATTTGAGTTGAAACGTTTCCTCGTTATTTTGTATCCATTGTTTCTTGTTACGCTTGACTGAGAGACTGAAAAATAATCATAAACATTAACGTTGTCGAATCCCTTGAACATTTTAAATACTTAGACAAGGTCACCTCTTAGCTAATTATGAACTTTACATTTCTGCCCGAAATCGTGCCAAATCTATTCTCCGACTAACCTAAAATTCTTTCATTAATAGAAAATGTCAAAACCTTGCTTTCTCTAACTCTTCCCGTGACTTCTGGCATCTAGCCGAAAACATCTCCTCCCACTTCACTTCTTCATCTTTCCTCCTCCTCCTCAGTCCTGACGGCAACACTGCCGTCTCATCTATCTCTAAGGCTGAACTCTTCTCAAACTTTTTCTAAAACTCCACTCTGGACGAGTCTGGGCATATTCCTCCTACTCATCCCCCCTCTGACTCCTTTATGCCTGTTATAAAGATTCTTCAAAATGATGTTTTCTATGCCCTCTCTGGCCTCAATCCTCAGAAGGCTTATGGACCTGATGGAGTGCCTCCTATTGTCCTTAAAAACTGTGCCTCCGTGCTGTCACCCTGCCTGGTCAAACTCTTTCGCCTCTGCCTGTCAACATCTAATTTTCCTTCTTGCTGGAAGTATGCCTTCATACAGCCTGTACCTAAGAAGGGTGACCGCTCCAATCCCTCAAACTACCGTCCTATTGCTTTACTTTCTTGTCTATCTAAAGCTTTTGAATCAATCCTTAACCGGAAGATTCAAAAGCACCTTTCCACTTCTGACCTTCTATCTGATCGCCAGTATGGGTTCCGCAAGGGGCGTTCTACTGGTGATCTAGCCTTTTTAACTGACTCTTGGTCATCCTCTCTTAGCCGTTTCGGTGAAACTTTTGCTATTGCGCTGGACATATCAAAAGCTTTTGATAGGGTCTGGCACAAATCTTTGCTTTCAAAACTACCCTCCTACGGTTTCTATCCTTCTCTGTACCTTTATCTCCAGTTTCCTTTCTGACCGTTCTATTTCTGCCGTGGTAGACGGTCACTGTTCTTCTTCTAAATCTATTAACAGTGGTGTCCCACAGGGTTCTGTCCTATCTCCCACTCTTTGTCTGTTGTTCATTGATGATCTTTCCAAAACGAACTGTCCTATCCATTCCTACGCCGATGATTCCACTGTGCATTATTCAACTTCTTTTAATAGAAGACCCACCCTTCAGGAACTTAACGACTCAAGGCTGGAGACTGCAGAACGCTTAGCCTCAGACCTTACTATTATTTCCGATTGGGGCAAGAAGAACCTGGTGTCCTTCAACGCCTCAAAAACACAGTATCTCCACCTATCCACTCGACACAATCTTCCAAACAACAATCCCATATACTTTGACAAAACCCAGCTATCACCTTCCTCAACACTAAACATTCTCGGTCTATCCTTAACTCAAAATCTCAACTGGAAACTTCATATCTCATCTCTTACTAAATCAGCTTCTTCGAGGCTGGGCGTTTTGTACCGTCTCCGCCAGTTCTTCTCCCCTGCACAGTTGCTGTCCATATACCAGGGCCTTGTCCGCCCTCGTATGGAGTATGCATCTCATGTTTGGGGGGGCTCCACTCACACAGCTCTTCTGGACAGAGTGGAGGCTAAGGCTCTTCGTCTCATCAGCTCTCCTCCTCATACTGATAGTCTTCTACCTCTTAAATTCCGCCGCAATGTTGCCTCTCTTTCTATCTTCTATCGATATTTCCACGCTGACTGCTCTTCTGAACTTGCTAACTGCATGCCTCCCCCCCTCCCGCGGCCCCGCTGCACTCGACTTTCTACTCATGCTCATCCCTATACTGTCCAAACCCCTTATGCAAGAGTTAACCAGCATCTTCACTCTTTCATCCCTCACGCTGGTAAACTCTGGAACAATCTTCCTTCATCTGTATTTCCTCCTGCCTACGACTTAAACTCTTTCAAGAGGAGGGTATCAGGACACCTCCTCCCGAAACTGACCTATCTTTCGGCCACCTCTTTGGATTCTTTTTAGGAGCAGTGAGTAGCGGGCTTTTTTTTTTATTAATGTTTGCTTTTTGTGTGCCCTTGAACTGTCTCCTTTGCTGTAAAAAAAAAAAAAAAAAAAAAAAAAACTGGTGTAAAAGAAAAGGCCGGCGATGGGCACTTATAGAGGGAGTCGACAGAGGAAAGAGACGGAAGAAAAGATGATGAAAGAGAAGGAAAACGACACTGCAAAAACCAAGAAGTGTTTGAACAGACACAAGCTAGAACGGAACACGTTAGGCTTCGTATGGTGCGGCTTCATTAGATATACATGTCGGTTACGGGAAAGGAATATAAATATTTAACGGGTGAATGTATAGGAAGATAGAGACAGTAACCGCAAGGAAATATAAAGACAAATAAATAGAAAGTGAGATAAGTAGAGGAGTTCATAATAGGAGGAAAAGAAGAAAAAGGTCAATAGATATAGACTTAGGAAAATACTTGCATTTACACATAGCTTGAAAGATGAACTAGTATGAATATAACGTAGAATCACTTGACTCGTCTGTGGCTAAGAAAAAGAGAAAATAAAGTAAGGAAGAAACTTTGTCACTATAACAGAAAAGAAGAAAAAAGAGTAAAAAGCAAAAGTAAAGCAGGTAGAAGACTATCAGTAAGAGGAGGAGAGCTGATGAGACGAAGAGCCTTAGTAGACTCTCCTGAAAGGTAAATTATTCATACAGTACATCATAAAATAGGGATGTGCTACAGAATGAACACCTGATGTGTTAGCAAGAAATGGATGCCATATTTAACATCAGCACCTCAAAATTAGCTAAAAAAAAATCCACAAAACCTGAGTCAGCAAAAAGTGTGTTGACCAGTGATATAATCAATAAAGGACAGCATATCTCTCTCTCTCTCTCTCTCTCTCTCTCTCTCTCTCTCTCTCTCTCTCTCTCTCTCTCTCTCTCTCTCTCTCTCTCTCTCTCTCTCTCTCTCTCTCTCTCTCTCTCTCTCTCTCTCTCTCTCTCATCATCACCATCAGCCTGTAACGTTCCCCTGCAGAAGTCCTCGGACTCACACAAACGTTTCTACTCGTTCTTGTCTTGTGCCGCTAATTCACAGCCTCTCCTACACGTCCCTCATTCTTCTCTGTATCACCACGCCATCTGTTGAAAGCCCTTCTCTTCAGTGCTTTTATAAGCATTAATTTCTCTCTGTCACTCTTTTAATCAATCTGAAGTCCTCATTCCTATATATGTCTTGACAATTGCATTTTTAAGTGGCTTTATTATGTCATCTAATTATCTCTTTTCTCTCATACATTTGCAGCTCCTTCTTGATCTGATACAGTGACTCCTGGAAATAATCTCTCCATTTCTCTCTGGGCACTTCGCAGTTTCCATTCCAAAAGCCGTGAAAGTCTATCCTCTGTCTCAGGCCCATAGGTCGTGACAAGAACAACACACTGCTGATTATGTTTTGCTTCAAGCACATTGGTAGGGAGCCTCTCGATATATTACCTTGTTTTAAAACCTCCAGCTTTATGTGTATATTGATTTCCTGTTCGAATAAAGGGAGTCATCGCGAGTGGCCCAAGGCTGTCCTAAAGACCATCACAAATGAACTCCGGGAGGCAGCATGAGCCGAGGAAGTCATCCTTTGCCAGTGTTTTTTTTGTGTGTGTTTAAATCCTTTTCTGGATGTTCTGTGATGGTTTGGATGAGCCCCCCCCCCCCATGATGATGTTGGTGTTGAGGCATAAAGGTGAATGATGTCCTTTTCTTATAATATTTATTTTATTTTATTTTATATTATATAATTATATTGTTGTTATTTATTTATTTATTGAACTTAATTTACTTTGATCAAATTTTTCTTTTGCTTGGTGTTTTCTTTTTCTTTTCATTATTTTCTGCTTTTATCTAATTTTCTTTGTGTTCTTTTAATATCATCCTTTTTTGATGTTCCTTGGTCTGGATGAGCCTCTTTCACCCCAGAAAAGACTCACCCATGATTCTGGATGTTAGTCAGGGCCGAAAGGTGGATGATTTGTCTATATATTTCTTTTTACCGATGTGATTCCATATTATCATTTTTTTTGGTGTTCCTTATCTATATTTTCCTTCTTTTATTCTTTTTCTAAATTTCACCTTTACTCTGTTGTTGTTTTTGTTCTGTCCTCTTTCCTTGGTGTTCTCTCGTATCGCCTTTTCTTGGTGCGGTGTGCGGGTACTCCTGAGTCTCCTTCACCCCAGAATAGATTCACTCGTCCCAGCATACAACACCAAACGCCTTCTTCTTGTATTCTTTACTATATCATTCTTATTCCTGGTGTTGTTTCTGTTCTATCCTCATTTCTTGTTGTTCTCTTCGATCGCCTTTTCTTGGTGCTGTGTGCTGGTACGGGTAAGTCTCCTTCACCCCAGAAAAGACCCACCCATACCAACACACAACACCACACACCTTAATGCTAGATTTTTTTTTGGCTTTTTGTCGTTTTGTGATTTTTTTGTTCATTTTTTAGTTGATGAGATGACACGGTAGTTTCCTTTTATCGATGTTGTGGTTCTGTATTATCGTTTTGGTGGTCTTTTTATATATCTTCCTTCTTCTTTTATTCTCTTTCTGTATGCTTACTTCTCCGGTATTGTTTCTATTTTATCCTCTTTCTTTGTGTTCTCTTGTATCGCCTTTTCTTGGTGCTGTGTGCTGGTACGGGCAAGTCTCCTTCACCCCAGAAAAGACTAACTCATACCAACACACAACACCACACGCCTTCATGCTAGATTTTTGTCTTCTCTGATTTTTTCTGTTGTTTTTGTAGAGATGACACGATTGCCTTCAGTTCTTTCCTTCTACAACGTGTAATGAACGTGTCATTACCTGGGTCGTCTGGTTATTGAGATGGTCAGAACTGTCTTGCTGGCCCCGCCCCCCGCCCCTGGACCCTCGGGATCTCCAGCACCGCCATGAACGCCCCAGGGGAGCCGAGGCGCTCTGCCGGGACTCCTGGGCCCTGCGACGCTCGCCAGGAAGACCTTTGGGCCCCCTGACGCTCCCCAGCCCCGCCGAAGCGAGGAGGGTTGGAGCAAGACTTGACTCTAAAACCACCAGACGGGAATATTAAGTTAATCGAAAATACCGTGAAGGCGCCGATCACGGAGTTTGTCGGATCTGGGATGGCAGAACGATGGGCCGAATGGACGTGACAGATCATCTTTAGAAATGACCTTGGAACGGTTTCCGAGGCAGAATCCATTCCCTCTTTCCTTCTTGATTCACTTTTTGCTTATTTTGCATTTTCCCTCTTTTCCTTTCTCTCTCTCTCTCTCTCTCTCTCTCTCATTCCGTTATTCCTTTTATTTTTTCCATCAGTTCTGTTCTTGCCAGCTTTCTTTTTTTTATTATTCCATACTCTTTACCATTCACTCTTTCAGTCATCTTTTTTTATCCGTCCCAGATTGTTCTTCCTTCCTTCATTCACTTCCTCCTTTCGTCCTTCATTTTAATCCTTTCCAACTTTGTTCCTTCACTCTTCCTTCTTTCATTTTTCTTCTTTCTTTCGTCTCTTCTTCCTATCACTTTACTCATATTCCACTTTTCATGATATTGACCACTTACACCTTCCTTCCTTCCTTCCTTCCTTCCTTCCTTCCTTCCTTCCTTTTCCCTTTCCCTTTCCCTTTCTATCTCTCTACCCTTCATCGGCTCATTTCCATCCCGACGTGTAGGTGAAAGGAAGAAAAAAAAGAAATAAGACGGAGAGCATGAATGAATTGAGGGGTAGTAGAGTAAGAAAAAAGATAAGGGATGGACAAGGTGATCAAGAATAGAATAGGAGGAAATGAAGGGGGAACGAAGAAGAAAGTTGAGTGTGTGTGTGTGGGCGTGACAAGGGCGTGGGGAGCCAGGCTGTTGTGCTGCTCCCCCTCGGCGCTGGTCAGGGGCGTGGCGGGGCCTGACAGACAGACGTGAAGCTCTTAAGGGAAAGGCTTTGCCCACTGCTTCTTCGTCTCTGATCGTGACCTCGACTTGCCTTACCTCTGGTCTTCGTGTTCTGTTTCTTTGTCTTCTTTTCTCGTCTTTTCCTTTCGTTCTTCCGTGTTCTGGTTCTTGGTTTTATTTGTATTTTCAACTTCGTTTTTCGTTTTCTTTATCTTTTTAATTTTGTTTTTCGTGCTTCGTTTTTCTCCACTTTTTTTTTCTTCTTCTTCGTCAGTTCATTTTTTTTTTTTTTTATTTTCTGCCACCTTTTCTCCTCCTGCTCCTTATCTTCCTCCTCCTCCTCCTCTTCCTCCTCCTCTTCCTCCTCTTTTTTTATCTCCTTGTTCCTGTTTTCTTTTCTGCCTCCTCAACCTCCTCGTCCTCTTCTCTTTTCCATCCTCTCATCCTTCTCTTCATCCATATCAACTCCCTCCTCCTCCTCCTCCTCCTCCTCCTCCTCCTCACCCCCCTGTGTTATAACGTGCTCGTGGGTCGTGTCTAATACCCTGATAGGCGATCAAACCCCTTATCTCAACCCCGTTAGGTGGTAGCGCTGCCCCCTGAGGCACCCTGCGTCGCTCCCACTTCCTTCCCCTTCCCTCCCCTCCCCTTCACCTTCCCTCCTTCCCCTTCCCTCCCCTTCCCTCCCCTTCCCCCATCCCCCCATTCGCCTGACAGCCTCCCCGGAAGGTCCATCAGGTAAAGCCGCCTGCCAACGCTGCCTTGATCTCCACATTTGTTCTCCACACTGTTAGCGGATTTTGTCTCCTTGCCGGTCTCCATTTACCTCCCGTGCCCTAAATACCTCCCCTCCACTTGTAAGCAGCAGCCTTGTATCTCTACCTCACAACCTCCACTCATTATCTCTCTTGCCTTGCCTTACCCTACCTATTTTTAACAGTGTCTTTGTACTCTCCACCCCACAACCTCCACTAACTATCCATCTCTTACCTTGCCTTACCTTACCTATTCTCAAAAGTGTCTTTGTACTCTTCACCCCACAACCTCCACTAACTATCCATTTCTTACCTTGCCTTACCTTACCTTATCTTAACAGTGTCTTTGTACTCTCCACCCCACAACCTCCACTAACTTCCATCTCTTACCTTGCCTTACCTTACCTATTTTTAACAGTGTTTTTGTAATCTTCACCCCACAACCTCCACCTTGCCTAAAATTACCTTACCTTACCTCTCCTTACCTTACCTTACGTATCTTTCTTACCTGTCTCCACTGGCCTCCATTTGACATCCTTATCCTAAGGCGACTTTACACGTGGTAATTCGTGGCTGGCAATACAGGCGCGACGTGCTGCCGGCAGCATTTTGGGTCTGGGTCTGCGTCTGGGAGCTCTTCTCGTGGCAAGTTCTCTGCAGCTGAGCGTGTCCGTCTTGTATTGCCGACTGGCGGCTGGGTAAACAACATGTCGATGTCGGCGACAATAAAACAAGGAATGACAGATGCAGATACTATATTAGGCTAATGGACCAAACTCATTGTGGTTTTAAGATATGGTAGTAGCCTTTTGGGGTGTCTGGGATGAATTCATGCCCTTGCATTTACTAGTTAATTGAAGGTGGAATACATTGAATCTCAATCTCAATCACCAGAAACCTATAACAGACTGTCTCACGGCACAAATGGACCGTATTGGCTATCCGGCTGCGACTCGGAGACAAGTACTGTTTTGACTTAACTCGACTCCTCTTTTCTATTTCGGGAAAAAATACTACTACTGGCTGCCGTTTGGAGCCAAATGTCCAAACGTGGTACCTGCTGGCCGCAGGCCGCAATCTCCTGAGCGGCCCAAACAGCCAAAACACAGCTTGGGAGGTTTCGTATTTTTCGTTTATTTTGCTCTCCAGCAGCTTAAGAATGATTTAACTTGCTGTTAAATAATGTTAGTTTAAGTTTCTGTAGCTATTATGACTTCTGGTCTTAAGATAAGTGTTTACAGACGCCCTCTCGCTGGAGAGGGCGTCTTGTAAATCACTTATCTTAAAACCAAAGTCAAAATAGCTACAGGTACTTAAACTAACAATTATTTAACATCAACTTAAATCATTCTTAAGCTGCTGGAGAGCAAAATAAAACTATGGGCGAAAAAAATACGAAACTTCCCAAGCTGTGTTTTGGCTCCTCAGTGGTCACACACACCACACACAGACGCAAACCTTAAAGCCTTACCAGCAAAGGGTAAATACATTTTTTCTACCATTTGGCCCCAAACGACAGCCAGTATTATTTTTTTTCCGAAATAGAAAAGAGGAACCGAGTTAAGTCAAAACAGTTCTTGTCTCCAAGTCGCCGCCGGATAGCCAATACGGTCCATTGGGGACCTGGCACCCAAATGCCCACACCATAATTAACCGCCAACCTAATCGTATGACTCATTCTAGATTACTTGATGATTGGAGTGAATTATCATTGTTGGGGCAAAGTTAAATGATTTTTCTCTTTGAAATAGTTAGTTTTGAATCTAAAATACGTCCTGATGCTCCCGGCGGCTCCTCCCACGTGTGAAGGTACTTGCTCCCGAGAGCACCCAGCCGGTCTAGCCGCTAGATCGTCGCGGCTGTATTGCCGGCCAGGAATTGCCACGTGTAAAGCCGCCTTTACCTTACCTTATCTCTCTGACTTATCTCCATTCTCCAATGGCGTCCATTTGGTACCTTTCATGGATCTTATTTTTTCTCCTTCCCATCCTCCTCCTCCTCCCACACTTGCTAGTCCACAACTGCTTCCACCAGCTATTTATTTCCTCCAGGAATTCCACTCGCCATATTTCTATTACTTCCCTCGTCTTCACTACTTCCACTTCTTTTTCTTCATCAGTTTCCTTCAACTAATATCCTTTTTCCACACTACCTTCCTCCATCTGCTACCACTACAACCAGTCAGTCTCCTCCTCCTCCTCCGCCAATACCGTCCAATCACACCTTTATCCCTCCTCAGTTAACCTCAATATGCCACCAACCTCTTACCTGCTAATCTCTATGAACCTCAACCCTTCCAATTTCCCTGTGCTAATCTCTATTACCTCCTCCTCCTCCTCCTTCTCCAACCCCCCCCCCCACATACACACACAGGTCAGGATACACACACTTCCTGCGAAATAATCAGGACCCAAATTATGATCGGACTCAGCCATTTAACGTGTGTGTGTTTGTGTGTGTGTGTGTGTGTGTGTGTGTGTGTGTGTGTGTGTATTGCTACCACGACCTACCAGTTGATTTGCACAATGAAAATGTATGTTGCGTGAGAGAGAGAGAGAGAGAGAGAGAGAGAGAGAGAGAGAGAGAGAGAGAGAGAGAATAGAAACGTAAACACTAAACACACACACACACACACACACACACACACACACACACACACACACACACACACACACACACACACTATTGCCCAATTAACGCCACTCCATCCGTCTCTCGAGGTGCAGGTGTGTGTTTGATGAGACAGACAGGTGTAGAGGCAGGAGGACGGGCAGGTAAGATGGACAATAAATAGACGAGCAATTAGACGGACAGGTACACACGCACGAACACGAACAAGATCGAGGAGAAGGGGCAAAGGAAGAAGAAAAGGAAGAGGTTATACGGTAAATAGATGAGTAATTTTGATAATAAAGGTTGGTGAGAAGGGAAGATATGACACACAAACAATGTATGACTAACGTAAAACATGTTGAGATGGAATATGAGAAAATCAGAAACTCGTGCTAGAAGAAATATTGAATTAATATATAGGGTTAAACACTCGCATAGGTATATAAGTATCTATATGGAGCTTCGGCGAAATAAGCTTTAGGGTAGGCGGTGGCTGAACTGGTAGCGTACTGGCCCCACATTCAAAGCGCGATGGACGACGCGGGTTCGAATCCCCACGCTACCACCTCGGATTTTTCAGTCACCGCCGAGTGGCTTAAAACTACCCACATGCTGTCCTGAAGACCACCCATCAACCCGGACTCTAGAGGAAACCGTCCAAGCGAATCAAGAACGAGTTCCGGGGGGCAGCATGAGCCAATGCAAGATGGCGCCACTATAAACACTCACCTGCGCCAGGCCAGGCCCCACCTGGAAGAAGCCTTGGGCCGACCATCAGGCCCCGCCGGGAAGATGCCTACCGGCGCAATAGGCAGCAACGTAAAAAAAAAAAAAAAAGCAGAATTGAATAGCGTGTATTCCAAAGAAACGCATGGCCTGCTATATTGGGCGTTATTTATTTATTCTAGTTTTTAAAGGATCATATCAAGAATAGGCCGAGGGAGCAGGACACCTCTTGTAGCACCCACCCGCTGCTGAGGGCGCCGAGGCGCGGGTGGAAGTAATGGTGGGAAAAACGATGTGCAGGTGAATTTATAGAAAGTTAGATAGAATGAGGAACTAATGGGGCAGGGAGAAAGGAAGAAGGAAAAGGTCAGTAAATCAAGACTAATAAAGATGCGTATATACACATCTTGAAAGATAAATTCTGAAGAATATAACGTTAGGTCACTTGAATCATTTATGACTGTAAAAAAGACAAAAAGTAAAGAAAGGACTTTTTACTAGAAAAAAAGTAAGTAAAAAGTTAAAGTAAAGAAGTAAACCTGGAGTAAAAACTAAGGAAGTTAAATTGAAAAAAAAAAATGTAAGACTTTATTGCTGTAAATATTGAAGAAAAAAGTAAAAAAAAAAAAGAGAAGAAAAGAAGAAACACAATAAAAAGAAAAGTAAAAAAATGAGAAAGGCAAGAAAATTGTCACAAAGAATAAAAGAAAAAGTAAATAAAGGAAGGTAGAAAATGTCACTAACAAGAAAATAAAAGAAAAAAGGCCAACCAGCCCGAGGTGGCTCTTGTCCCTCGATCCTGCAGCAAAGAAAAGAATTTGTGTTGCTTTATTGAATTAGTGGCTGACGCTCTCTCCTCCTCCTCCCCCGCGTGCCCTTTCCCCCAATAACACCCACGAACACTCTCTCTCCCTATCCTCTTCCTTCTACCCAAGCAACTTTTTCCTTTCTCTTCCTTCCCACTTTCCTCTCGAAATTGTCTCCCAAATTTGATCACCTTTGTTGACTTTCTTCAACCACAGATTGCTCCTATCTTATCCCAATCGCGTATCTTCCTCCTCCTCCTCCTCCTCCTCCTCAGTGTCAAAAAAAATAATGCTGACACTGTTCAGCTCGTTAGTTCGCCCACATCTTGAGTATTGCGTTCAGTTTTGGTCTTCCTATTACAGAAAAGATAATAGGTAAACTCTAGACTCTAGAGGGTGCAGCGTTGAGCTATTAAAATGATACCTAGACTGCGAAATAAACCGTACGAAGACAGAATTAAAGAAATTATTCAGCTTATCAAAGCGCAGGCTAATGCCCCGTTCACACTGTGCCGACTCTGGGCCACGACAACCAGTGACTTCTGCATTTGACAAGTCGGCTCCCACGCTCCAAAAATTTTTTGGCGTCTTGGTGTCGGCTATCATGATTGCCGACTGTCTGGGACATTCGGCCAATTAATTGGCAGAATGTCTGCGACATGCTGCCAACTAGTCTTAAGACGAGTCTCAACGATCATTTTTTTAAAAATGGTGCCATGTCCACGACAAACACGAATCTGCCGACCGATTGGCCGACAGTCGCCGACGGTCTTCCAGATTGTCTGTCAACTGGTTGGCCGACTAGCTGGCCGACAGTTGCCAAGGAGTTGGCCGACGGTCTTCCTGACGGTCTTCGCGACTGTCTTGGCGGCACCCTTGCCCTTCCTTAAAATACGGAATCGCTCTGTATTCGAGAATGAAATGTATCGTTCCGTTTTGAACCAATGCGGAGCGGTATTTGTTCCGTACGGTATTTTGTTATCTGAATGGTCATGCAGATAAAATTCAGTATCTTAAAATTTTTAGACCCTTCTTTTCTTGTATTAAATCAACTCTTTTATCACTCATTAATCACTCCATAAATGATTTCACTGTCTCGTATCCCTGGTAGCGTGATCCGGCTTAAGTTGTTATTGGAGACTGGTGTTCGGGGATAAACAAGGGAAAAAGTAAATATACATTTATTTAAAATTAAATGAAAGTAATTGCCTTACGCAATATTCTATGCCCAGACGATCATAACACTGGCATATTCAGCAATGGATGCAACATATGACAAACGACATGTCTTAAACATAATACTACAATATGTGCTCAGTTGTTGCCAATAATAATAACACTCGTCGTTCCACAAGCAGTGGTTTGTATCTCTGCTTACATCACAATCATTATGTACTCTCTTCACAAAATCCTAATAACACATTCCTATAGTATAATCTACTACAAGTCATGGAAACACCCAATTTTACCACACCCAGTGGTTTTACCTTTGCTTTACATCGCAAACAAATAATCACAATCCTGTCCCACTCACAATCCTACTTCACATCTCCTACATTATAATCTCCAGGACAATACAGTCGGTTTCCCTTAGATTCTCGAATTTCTACTCACGATTAGGATCACAACAGCCATCCTCGGCTGAGTGAGTAGCAGGTCTGCTTGAGGCGAGAACCAAGCTCGGTCTACCCATACCACTGATTTCTAGGCCACATTTTTCTTTGCTTTAGGCGGACTTACATCCTTGACACGCCCTTAATTTTCTACATAACCAGTGGCCAATACTTCCTGTCACACCCATCTGCTCGCTCATTATGTTGTATTGTTTTACTTCTCCTGCTATTCGTGAGTCAGTCTTAAGACACTCCCTCAGTGATATTTCTGTTAAATTATTGGCTCATAACATGTCGCCACGACTGACGTCACGGGTCAGAGTCTTTTCAATGGTTGTTCACACTTTCTGACCACGCCCACTGGGCATCTGTTTTCTGTACCTGAGTCTGGGTATCTGTTTTCCTTTACCCTCGTTGTTTCCCCTCTTGGTACTTGAGATGCTTACACTGTTATATATGTCACTTTTTGTTAGTGTTTGTCCTGTCAGATGTCTACACAGTTGTATACCTGCCTTTCCTCTCTGGGTATCTGTTTTCCTTTACCCTCGTTGTTTCCTCTTTTGTACTTGAGATGTTTACACTTATATATGTCACCCTTTTGTTAGTGTTTGTCCTGTCAGGTGTTTACACAGTTGTATATCTCACTCTGTTTCCTCGTTTTCTGGGTCCTGACATTACTTCCCTTCCGGAAGATCTCGCCCTGAGATCTCACAGGTGTTGGTGGAGAAGATACGCCTTGCAATGTCTGCAGTTGGTTCGAGTCTGGAATTAGGCGGCGTCGTGCGTAGCGTAGGACATAGGAATACCCCACGGCAGACGTCACCAGCAGAAGAACCAGGATCACGACAATGGCGAAGACAATCCACCAATGGATTGCGGGTTGAAAGGGCTGATCCGGCTCGACAACATAATTTAGGGGCTGCAAGCCAGCTGTTAGCTCCTGTAGGGGATGGACTCAGCACTGCGAAGAGAACCTTGCCGAAGCATCAATATCCCATTATCCGTCAGGCTGACAGTATGTCTGTTTACAGGATGGGTAGGGCATGTGAGTGTCAGAGTGATGGGGAGGCAAGTGAACAGGTCCAGTAGCCAGGACCTTTGAATAGCATAGGGTGAAATGTTTTCAAGACTATTGTGGAAGAGTTTGATCACTGACTCATGTTTCAAGAAAGCAGCCGATTTACAAGAGGCTGCGTTACTAGCCTCATGGACGGGGCCTGTGGGAGGACAAACTAACATATGGTTATTCTTGTTACAGTGTTTTATACTTGAAAGCAGAAAATATATTTTCCTATTCTCACTGAAGGCAATACATCTTGAATCAACACTATACATAAGAAAGTAAGTGCTATTCTGCACAGAACATGGAAGGGAGTCGATTCGAAAGACATCAAAGGTGTCAATCGGATCTCCTCGCAAAGGTTTGGTGAAATAGAAATTACGAGAATCGTGCAAAGCCGTTGTCCTGGAGGACAGTTATTACATCCCTATATAGAGCTAAAAAATCAAGAACTGCAAGGCACAAAAGACCTGGAGGCCGAACCTAGGCTTCCTTTAATGTGCTGAACAACTGTTTGTCTCACATAATGGTTGGAGTTATGTATGTTTGCAGCTAAGCCTGCAGACTGAACTTTAAATCTTGTATACCTGGACTTATGTGTCTGAATGCTAAGTCAAAATACAACAATGCCTGTAGGAGCTTGTTTCTCTTTCTAATGCCAAAGTCTATAGAAAATTGGCGCACAACTTGGTTCAATACATCTACAGCTGAATATAGCCTATTAAAGGCATATAGCATGGCATGCATATTACTTAACGATGTTGAGTTTTCCATAATAAACATTTAACTATATAAAATCTTTCTCAGTTAATGACTCTAGTACTCTATTTTTTCATGAATAGCATCAACTTGAGCCTGGGTCGCGGTACCAAATAGGTTATTAGACAAGGATCCTCAAAAAATAATTATTTCCCGTTTATTTTTTATTTTTTATAAATCATAGAAGCATGCAGCTTGTTTTGATTAGTAGTCATCACATAGCCTAAAACTTTTCTTAGATGATGCAACAGTGAACTGAAGTCTTTTTCAAAATTAAAGAGTGTGTATTTTATTGCTTTTACAGCTGGATACTCAGGTGACATTTGAATAACATTTCAAGTAACGAAGCAGTTAAAATCCGTGCTTTATATAATGCAGCTAAAATATCTTCTGTGAGGCTAAACGGTACTATAGTCTCTGTCTGTGAGGACTATAATATAGAGAGTATGTTGGTGTGAAACTTTGGCCAGCACGTGTTGGGGACTCCTGTTGTGTCAATGAGTCGTACACCGAAAGAGTCAAATCAATCTGTGGTTTATTTCGTCATAATTCCGCTCAATTATTGCATTTTCATCCTTATACATTATTCCTGTTTTATATCGTATTAGTTTTGACATTACATTAGGCAACTCTTGTACCGTCGAAGAGCGAAGGCTTTATCTATGCTGAGGTGGCTCTGAAAGTTTGGGAGTAACCTGAGAAGGTAGGGCCTGTGCATCAGCTGTTTATTGCTGGTGTAGAACGAACATTATTTAATGTGTCATGAGTAGCAGTCACCTCTCCGCTACGAGTTACCATTTTCGGTAGAATTTTTCTCAGCGATTTCAGGGTTGAGCAATGCAAAGAATAGATCACTGTCTGTCTCTGGATTTAAAGGGTATGCTCGCCTAATCGTTGGACATTGCTGCACATCGATGCAATTTTCATGAAGGACTTTTACTCTATCTGTGGGGACCGTTGAAACCTTACTAGTCCTAAGGTTCCTAATTTTTACCATTATATCACTGATCTTCTCTATTACCCTGTAGGGTCCATCAAAAATAGGTTACACCTTTTTATTTACTTTTCTTGGTCTCATTTTAGGAACACTGTCTCCAACGTTGATAGTTTTGATTTTGTAGCTTTGTATTACTTTTCTATTTCTTCTCTACTTTCTTTATTGTAAACCTGGCATCTATCATAAACTTTCCTTGCAATTGCAGCCATTTCCTTTTCATAGGAGTCAATATCATAAACTTTCCTTGCAATTGCAGCCATTTCCTTTTCATAGGAGTCAATATCATAAACTTTCCTTGCAATTGCAGCCATTTCCTCTTTATAGGAGTCAATATCATAAACTTTCCTTGCAATTGCAACCATTTCCTCTTTATAGGAGTCAATATCATAAACTTTCCTTGCAATTGCAACCATTTCCTATTTATAGGAGTCAATATCATAAACTTTCCTTGCAATTGCAACCATTTCCTATTTATAGGAGTCAATATCATAAACTTTCCTTGCAATTACAACCATTTCCTCTTTATAGGAGTAAATATCATAAACTTTCCTTGCAATTACAACCATTTCCTCTTTATAGGAGTAAATATCATAAACTTTCCTTGCAATTACAACCATTTCTCTTTATAGGAGTAAATATCATACCAGGGCTGCTGAAATTTTTCTAACAGTGTAGGGTACAGGAGGATCTCTAAAAATCCTCTCTGTCTCTCTCGATAAAATAGGGACTCCTTTATGGTGCGATAATACGCAGCATTATAGGCCAAGATGTCTATAAGTAGCATTATATCCCAAACGGACACATTTCCTAGAACATTCTCCTCAAAATGGTAACAACAGTATAATTTGCGCGCTTTATTATTCCATTCCCATTTGTACGGTAAGCCGTTATTCGCGTGTCGCACAGGTAGCTTCTAATTTATCTCCTGCATCACGGAATTAACGAACTCTGAACCTTGACCTGTAACAACTGTCTGAGGAACACCGTGTACACAAACAACATCCACGTACAACGCCCTTGCCATTTCGCGGGCTTCCTTACTCCGTAAGGGTACTATAATCAAATACCTTTTAAAAACATCAACTATGGGCATTACGTATCGAACCCCATTGTCCGATACACCCATGGGACCCACAAGGTCCATGTGTATTCTTCCAAAAGGAGCGGTGACGTCTGGATATTGCCGCCAAGGAGCAGGGTGCAAGTTCCCAACTCACTTTTAAAACGACTACCATGACGCACTTCCTTACATAATTTTCACATCCTGTTTCTTTCCAGGCCAGAAAGCGAACTTTCTACACCGACATAACGTAACTTTGGTTCCTCCGTGCCCTGCAGTGGCGACGAATGAGCCAGAGTTATCGCCTTGAAATACTTGGGGGTAGAATCACCACCTTAGTTGGTTCTCAGTACGGAATCACAAAATAACATCATTAATCTCCACCTGTAACTCTGACAGGGCGGCATCTCACATTATGCCCATCTTCAACACAATATAACATAATTTCCACCTGTACCTCTAATAGGGCGGCATCTCAGATTATGCCCATCTTCAATACAATATAACACATTTTCCACCTGTACCTCTAACAGGGGCGGCATCTCACATTATGCCTTTTTTCTCTGAGTCTTTGCTCAATTTTCATTCTTGGGGCTTCTTCTTTAGCATACTTATATGCCGGCTGCTCATCATGCAGCTCACTAATCTCCTGAATACTCCAGTCAAGTGTGGCCAATACACTCACTATTCAGGTCCATACATATCATGTATTTTATTTTCTAATTTTTCGGCGCCTGTTTCTTTTTCTGCACTAGTGCAATACCTTGCCCCTCATTATCCACGTGTTCCACGGTTTTTGTTGTTCCCCATCCACAAACATTATCGCGCGTGTCCTTCTAATTCAATCTCAGTGTCCTGTGAGCCTTCATCCTTGATAAAAAAAAATCTGCTACTATATTTTCCTTGCCAGGCAAATGATTGATTGTGAAACCATACTCACTCATGAGAGTCTGCCATCTAGCTATCCTGCCGTTGGGACTAGCTACCTGTAATAACCATACTAAAGGTCTGTGATCCGTGTGGATCTCAACAGGGTAACCCAGTATTAATGGGGGGTTTACGTGTAACCCATAAATTACAGTTAAAGCCTCTCGTTCAACTATACTGTACCGCTATTCTGCCGTATTCAATTTCTCACAAAAAAAGATACAGGTCTTAGTTTATCATCATTATCCTGTTATTGCAATACTCCACCAGTATTGTAGTAGGATGCGTAGAGTGACTGTACCAAGCATTCTATCCTTAAGGGTTGAGAACGCAATTTTTGTTTCATCCGTCCATATGAGTGGAGTTTTATTTATTTATTTATTTATTTATTTTATTTTATTTATTTATTTATTTATTATTATTATTATTTTTTTTTTTTAGTGTACCTTTCTTCCCTTTGTAAATCTTTAGAAAAGGAGCAACAATTTGTGAATAATTTGCAATAAATTTGCGATGATAATTAGTCAATCCAAGAAATGACTGTAAATCATGAACAGTTTGGGGGGCCGGGGTGTTTTGTATGGCCTCCAGCTTGCTAGATTGAGGTCTTATTCCCTCTGAGCGGATGGCATGGCCCAGGTAATCTACTTTGTCCTTAAAAAAGTTACACTTCTCCATCTTAAAAGTCAGTTTGGCTTCCTTTAAGCGATCCAGAATTTGTTCTAAGTTATCTGCGTGATTAGAAAATATATCGCCCAGGATAATTATGTCATCAAGGTACACCTGAACCTTGTTGCTTAATAGTCCTGTAAGGACAGTACTTATTATTTTCTTGCAGCAGGACGGGGCTGTTTTAAGGCCAAAGGGGAGGGAAGTAAATTCCCAATGTCCTGCTGGAGAAGAAAATGCCATCTTCTCTCTGCTGATTTCATCTTGGGGGATTTGACGGTAACCCTGTTTCAAGTCTAGGCATGAAAAAAAACTTACTATCTCCCAATTTTATTGAGTATGGTAATTATATTAGGGAGTGGGTACCGGTCGTCCCGTAGTGTTTTATTAAGTGCCCGGAAGTCCAAACAAAGTCGTAGTACTCCATGTTTTTTTGCACTGGGATAAGTGGGGCATTATAGGGTGATCGCGAAGGGCGAATCACACCCTGTTGCTGGAGCGATATAAGTTGTTTATTTACTCTGTCATGATAACTGATAGGAATGTTATATGAACGCCTGTACACTACTTCATCAGTGTTTTGCTTGATGGTGCTTAAAAAAATAGGGCGTTACTGTTAATGGTTCTTGTTCTGTGGAAAACACTGTTATATATTTATCTATTAAGGACTTTAAAACCTAATTCTCTCTCTTCACTTGGGAATTTAGCGTCAACAATTTGATAGAGGCTTTTCTTCCTTACTTCAAGCTCTGCGGGCTTCAAGTCTGTTTTAGCTGTGTCAGCGGTCTGTACACTAGATACTTGTGGCAGATCAGCGTATAGCTCATGAGTGACAGGCTTCACAAATCCTAACGTTGTATTATCATCTATCTTTACACTCACTTTCAATATTCAAATACGGCACAGTGACATAAGATCTTTGATTGTCAGATGAAGGGGCTAACTTAACTATCCCTGAGCACAAGACTCTAGCCTGAGGAGTACTAACACAAAGCTCAAATAAAGCTTCACTTGCCTGTAGTTGCGTCACTAGCGTTATGTAACCTGCAACAGATGCATGCAGTTGCAAAGGTTCCGCTGCTTGGCAACGTACGGCCTTATTTTCAGTGAGACCTTCTTCATTTCCATCTACATTTAGCTAAGATCCTTCACCTCTAGATATAAGACATATTTTTCCTGGCATAATTGTATGGTTTCGCCTTCTATTATCTGTTTTAAGCTTCGTTCTTTTGTTCCTCATTTCGTTGCAATGTTTTCAAAATAATCTCGTGCTACACGACAAATCAGTACTCAACATAATATGAGTCGGCAAATCTACATCGCGTGTTATCAATAAGTCTTGAAACTACTTTTTCCTTCCATATTAACTTGTCTTTTATCGTCATTTTCAATATGGTATCTTTGCACAGAGACAATATTCACGGGTTTCGCTTCACAGTTATTTACTGCGAGCCCTAATTCTTTAATAAATTCATCCGTTAAAACTCACACACGCTCCTGTTTCTAGGAGTGCTGCCACTTTTGCATATGTATTATCATGAGTAAAGCGATCTGCCTAACAAAGTTACTCTTGAGTTATGTTGATTATAGCCTTCTTGTCATTATTTTTAAGGTCACTCCTTGTTCGTTATAGCCTTCTTTCCTTATATTTATGTGAGGCGGTTACTCCCTTGTTCGTTATAGCCTTCATCTTATTATATTAAAGGTTACTCCTTGTTCGTTATAGCCTTCATCTTATTATATTAAAGGTTACTCTTCTTCGTTATAGCCTTCATCTTATTATATTAAAGGTTACTCCTTGTTCGTTATAGCCTTCATCTTATTATATTAAAGGTTACTCTCTTCTTCGTTATAGCCTTCATCTTATTATATTAAAGGTACTCCTGTTTTGTTCTTCGCTCATTTTCCGTTTTGTCCACTGCAAGTGTGCATATTTATTTATTTATTTATTTATTTTCATTTGTTTATTTACTGTTATTTGTAGTAGATAACTGAGGGGGGCACTACTCTGGCCTCCTCTTCCTCTGATTCTCTTACTTCACACATTTATCTTAATACTTCACTATTGTCCATATGCTTCATTTTTTTTTTTTTATTCATGACTTTTATCCATACTTCACACTTTTCTTAGTATTTCACATTTTTCTAGATCATAATCTACACTTCCTACCTGGGGACGCGTTAGGCCTTTATAAAGTCACTCTATGGCTGCATGCCCGCCGCGGCACACCACCACCCTGTGAGGCGTAGAGCCCCGTGTTCCCCTCCATCCTGGGGTAACAATCCTAAAACAAACAAACCTGAGAGGCGGGACGCCGCTGCCTGTCACCTGACACCTCTCACTGATGAATGGATCGCGGCGCGGGTGGAGAGAGACTGCCCATCCCTTTCCACTCCGCCCGGGAAGGAACTCATGAATTCTCGGTTGAGTCGCGTGTGCTACCCATTGCACTACAGAACAACAGTGGTTGGCCAGAGTTTCCATTACCATATCCTCAAAGTCCATGTCCTCCGGAAGAACCATAAATTATATAATTAAATCGTCACTATTATTTCCGCCACTTAAAACGAGCAAAGCTTAATGAAAATAAGAGGCGTTTTCTCGTCAGAGTAAATTAAACAAAAGCACTGTAAGCACCTGTCCCTATTTATCCCTATACCGCTGCCGCCAGTTTTAGACCCTTCTTTTCTTGTATTAAATCAACTCTTTTATCACTCATTAATCACTCCATAAATGATCTCACTGTCTCGTATCCCTGGTAGCGTGATCCGGCTTAAGTTGTTATTGGAGACTGGTGTTCGGGGATAAACAAGGGAAAAAGTAAATATACATTTATTTAAAATTAAATGAAAGTAATTGCCTTACGCAATATTCTATGCCCAGACGATCATAACACTGGCATATTCAGCAATGGATGCAACATATGACAAACGACATGTCTTAAACATAATACTACAATATGTGCTCAGTTGTTGCCAATAATAATAACACTCGTCGTTCCACAAGCAGTGGTTTGTATCTCTGCTTACATCACAATCATTATGTACTCTCTTCACAAAATCCTAATAACACATTCCTATAGTATAATCTACTACAAGTCATGGAAACACCCAATTTTACCACACCCAGTGGTTTTACCTTTGCTTTACATCGCAAACAAATAATCACAATCCTGTCCCACTCACAATCCTACTTCACATCTCCTACATTATAATCTCCAGGACAATACAGTCGGTTTCCCTTAGATTCTCGAATTTCTACTCACGATTAGGATCACAACAGCCATCCTCGGCTGAGTGAGTAGCAGGTCTGCTTGAGGCGAGAACCAAGCTCGGTCTACCCATACCACTGATTTCTAGGCCACATTTTTCTTTGCTTTAGGCGGACTTACATCCTTGACACGCCCTTAATTTTCTACATAACCAATGGCCAATACTTCCTGTCACACCCATCTGCTCGCTCATTATGTTGTATTGTTTTACTTCTCCTGCTATTCGTGAGTCAGTCTTAAGACACTCCCTCAGTGATATTTCTGTTAAATTATTGGCTCATAACATGTCGCCACGACTGACGTCACGGGTCAGAGTCTTTTTCAATGGTTGTTCACACTTTCTGACCACGCCCACTGGGCATCTGTTTTCTGTACCTGAGTCTGGGTATCTGTTTTCCTTTACCCTCGTTGTTTCCCCTCTTTGGTACTTGAGATGCTTACACTGTTATATATGTCACTTTTTTTGTTAGTGTTTGTCCTGTCAGATGTCTACACAGTTGTATACCTGCCTTTCCTCTCTGGGTATCTGTTTTCCTTTACCCTCGTTGTTTCCCCTCTTTTGTACTTGAGATGTTTACACTTATATATATGTCACCCTTTTTGTTAGTGTTTGTCCTGTCAGGTGTTTACACAGTTGTATATCTCACTCCTCTGTTTCCTCGTTTTCTGGGTCCTGACAAAATTGTAGTGAGCGCATTTTTCGGTAAATCTCAAAATCAGCCCGTAAAATTTGTCAAAGGTTCGTCCTAAAATACGTGTAAAATACGCGACGTAACGTCCCTCCCCCCTCCCTCTTGCCTCCACCAGCAGCGTGCTGCGGCTGTCACTCATTGCATGCTCGAGAAATTTTAGGGATGCCACCCGTTCCTTTAAATATGGATCCATTCCGTATTGGAGAGTGAGATGTTGCATTCCACATTTTTCTGACTTCAGGGTGGCAACCATAGTTGTGTCATTCAACACAAGAGAGATCGACGCAAAAGGAGTGCGTGTGTACTGTGCGGCTCCCAAGTTTGTGTCAGCGAAACGTAACTATGCCTAGAAGTTGTTATTGTGCTTGTGATTGCAAAATAAAAATATAAATTTCTTGATGGCGGAAGTGTTAGCCAATATTCCTGAGCCGACAGTCGTCACGAACGTCCTTCATTAAGCGAAGACTGTCGTCACGACAGTCCCTCATCATTCTTAAGAAGTCGGCACAGACGACTGTGCCGACAGGAAACGGTAAAAATTTGAAAAATGGCCCCGACGGTCGTCACGACTGTCTCAAGACAAGCCAGGACTGTTGACGACAGTCTTGACGACTGCCCCCGACCTCCCTCAGACCTCAACCGGAAGTGACGGTTGGTCCAGACTCTTGCCAACTCTTGTCGTGAAAGTTTAACATGGAATACTTTTTTGCGCTAACCCTCACGACTCCAGACTTCCGTCACGACGTCGGCGCAGCATTCGGCAACAGTCTCAAGACCTCTTTCAAGACATGTCCGACCCTTTCACATCAATACCCAAGACCTCGTGTACCCTAGAGTAGTGGGTTGTCGTGGCCCAGAGTCGGCTCTGTGTGAACGGGGCTTAAGAGGTGACCTTATCGAAGTCTTTAAAATGTTCAAAGGATTCGATAATGTTAACGTTCATTATTATTTTACAGTCTTTCAATCAAATGTAACAAGAAACAATGGATACAAAATAACGAGGAAGCGTTTTAACTGAAAACACTTCTTTAACCGTGTCATCACTGTATGGAATGGTCTGCCTCAAAACGTCGTCGAAAACGAAACTATTTGCACGTTCAAAAACCGACTTGACAAATATTTAGAAGCTAACCCGAACATCCGCTATTTTGCTCCGGTCTAACAGAAGGTAGTGTTAGCTTAGTTGTCGTGTATGATCTTCCTTCTATCCATGTAAAATTCCATTGTAGTTTTTCTGTACTCATGGTATTCTTCCTTTTCATACCAGTCTCGGCTGGAGGGACTGGTGGGAGGGGAGGAGCCTTCACCTTTGCTGTCCTGTGTCTCTGACTCGTAGATTAGAGTAGATGGTAGCTACAACAAACAGTCTAGTTAGGACCAAGAGGTCTGTTGGTGTTTGCTTTTCCTTTGTACTCCCTTGTACTTCTTTTCCTCCTCCTCCTCCTCCTTCTCTTTTTTTCTCCTCTTCTCCCCTCGCCACCACACTCCATATCCCTCTTGTTCTTGCTTCCCCGTCTTTTCCCACCCTCACTCCACCGTACTTCCCCTTTCTCCACGTCTCTGTCACACTCCTCCTCCCTTTCTCCCCTTGTCACCCATCCCCACTTACCTCCATCTTGTCTTTCCTTATCCCACCTTACAAAACAAGCAACAAGGAAGGGCTAGGATAATATGAGCTCCTTTTTTCTCTTCTCTTCTCACCTGTTTTCTCCTTTTTTTTTTTTTTTTACCTTTTCTCTCCTCTCTCCTCGCTTTGTCTCCTTCATCCAACCAACACACAGGAAAAGTAGGAATAAGAAAGGAATGGGTGAAGTCAGTCTTCTCTCCTCTCGTCTCATCTTCCTGTCGCCTCTTCATCCCCTCACCTCCTCACCTTCTTCCCCTTCCTCACCCAAGAACAGGAATCATTAGGTGAACTCCAGCTCTTACACACGAAAACCCAAACACGAACAAATAGGTGAACTCAGCGCCCCCTTCCCCTCCTCCCTCTCACCTTCTTGTCCCCGAGCTGCCTGACGCCGCAGGTGAGGTTGGCCGGGATGCCCACAGGTGTGGTGACCTCGACGGACGTGGGGAAGGGACAGGTGGGACACAGCTGATCCGCCGCCAGGGTTCTGTGGGCGGCACCTGCGGAGAGAGAGGGGGGGGAGGGGGTTAGTTTGGTGGAGGAGTCAAGGTGGGGGGAGGAGGAAGGGGTAGAGAGGAAAAGGGGAGAGGGTTTGTTTGGTGGTGGAGGCAGCGGTGTGAGGGGGGGGCGAGGAGGGGAAGGAAGAGGAAGGGGTAGAGGGGGAATTGGGGAAGGGGGATAGTTTGATGTAGAAGGCAGAGGTAGTGTGGGGAAAGAGGAGGGCAAGGAGGGAAGGATAGGGATTGGGGTAGAAAAAGGGGCTGGGTGCCTCTGTGAGGGGCAAGACAGTTTGGAGGCGAAAGTTTGTGAGGGGAAGAGTGGAGGGAGGGCTGGGTGGTGGAGAGAGTGTAAGGAAAGCAAAGGAATAGAGGAATATAGTTGCAAGGCTAGAGAAAGAGATAGATAAATAAATAGAGAAAGAAAAATTCATGCGCGCGCGCGCGCGCACACACACACACACACACACACACACACACACACACACACACACACACACACACACACACACACACACACACACACACACACACACACAAACTAACGGACAAGGTTATTTGAGCGGGGGGATTACGAATGGAACGGAGAAGGAAAGAAAAGGAAATAAAGGAAAGGAACGAGAGAAAAAGATGAAGAAGAGAAGAAAGATTAAAATAAAAAAAACTAAACGAATGTAAGGAAAGAGAGAATATATAAAGGGATAAAAGCCTACGATCAGACACAGACACAGACAGACAGACAGACAGCAACGAAAAGACAGGAGGACCGTCAAAAAAGAGAGACAAACACAGACACTGATAGATAGACAAACATAAACAGACCGGGAAGACAATCAGACAGACCAGCAATCATGACCAGCCGCCTCTCCTCCACCTGTCCGGCGCTCATCTGCAGCCACTAATTAACGAGCTGGCATCCAGGTAACGCGACTCACCTGAGCTTCATGTTTATTACTGCCGCAACAAACCGCGTATCATTTAATCATAACATACGTCTGGCAATGACCCGTGATGGTGGACTGGCTGTACTGGTGGATTGGTTGTACTGGTGGATTGGTAGGTGAGGGTGGATTGGGTCACTGATAGACAGGTGAGGATGGTTGACTGGATGGACACGTGTGCGAGGCTGAGTGGATGCGTGGATCAGAACAATGTATTGGATGTTTTAAAGTTGGACGTTTAAGAATAGATAGATTTTTTTTTCTTATCAAAGTTTGATGACATGACCACGACGTGAATAGCTATGGTGTGTGTGTGTGTGTGTGTGTGTGTGTGTGTGTGTGTGTGTTTCTATCAAACACACACAGTCTCCGTCGTAATAATGAAGTAGTAATGGTTTCTATAATAACTTCCGGTTTTCCCACAAAAATTTGGACCCAAAATCGTGACTTGGAACAAAACGTGAAGCTTTTCGTAATTTTCATTTCTTCGTATTATTCGTAAAAATATTGATCGTCTTTCGGCGCCGGATGTTTCCTTTCCAGAAAATGAACGAAGTAAAAGTCAAATGAAAATGAAGAGCAACAGGCGAATCTATGTAAAAATACTCATGGCAAAAACTACTTTCCCATTTTTCTCCTTCCTTCCTTTTCTTCCTCCTTGTTCTGCCCTTTTCGCTTTGATTTTCCATGTTCCTTTTCGCCCTTCTTTTTCTCATTCATCTGCATCCCCTCTCTCCCTTCTTCCCTCCCTTAACTTATTTTCTTTGTCTTTCCCTTCTTTTCTTCCTGCTTGTACTTCCCTTTTACCTTTCTTTCGCCTTTTAATCCATCTTTTTCTTTGTCCCCTCAGCAACATCCTTCTCTTTCATAATTCCCTTTTTCTCCACATAACTTTTTCCAACTTTTTGCCTTCCATCATCTTTTTGTCCTCCTTCCCATTCTTCTCCGTTTCTCCTCACTCTTCTTCCTTCCTCTCTCTATTTTCTCCTTCCTATTTTTCTTTCTCTTCACACGTCTTCTTTCCTTTCTTTATCTCCTTCCCTTTCTACTCTGTACCTTCCTTCCTCCACCCTGTACTCACCCTCCGCATCACTCTCCCTTTTTCCACTTCTCGCCCGCCTCTCCTCTCACTTCCTTTCCATCAAGCCAGCCTCATATTAATCCGTTGAGGCCTTAATGAAACATCCCTCACGCCATTATCATTATTATTATTATTATTATTATTATTATTATTATTATTATTATTATTATTATTATTATTATTATTATTATTATTATCATTACGATGCTTTGTTCCTTGCAGCTTCGTGTTTCCGTATCCGCGTCTCCATTCCACGTTTTCTTTGCCCATCATTATCCGGGGCCCCGCACACTAAGAGGGCACTGCCTTGCTGTGGATTCCCGGCCGCTGTTTAATCTCCGTCTCAAGTTCTTTCCTATTACATGCTCGCGTCCGTTTGGTTTAATCTGCATAATGATACACTTGCCGAGGCCCGGTGCGTCCTGTGTGCTGCTCCGGGCGGAGAGAGAGAGAGAGAGAGAGAGAGAGAGAGAGAGAGAGAGAGAGAGAGAGAGAGAGAACAAACAATGATAATAGAAAAAGAAAGGAAAGAAAGTAAATGAATAAGGAAGTTAAATGGAATGTTACATGGTTCTTTTTAAATAAACTTATATAATGAAGAGAGAGAAGGGATAAAGAGAAGAAATTGATGATATAAAAAAAGATTAAGAAAAGAAGGAAGAATGAAAACGGAGCTAAATAATGACAGCAAGGATGAAATAGCAGGAGAAGAAAAGAAAAACACAGCAGAGAGCTAATGATAAAAGTGTGAGAGAGAGAGAGAGGTGGGGGGCACGCGCACACGCGAGCGCGCGCGCCCACACACACACACACACACACACACACACACACACACACACACACACACACACACACACACACACATTATTATTTAAGTATGTGCCTGCAATTCTCTCCTCATCTCTCCGTTTTCTCACAGTAACATTAAATCATTTACAAAGGGAGTTTTCTAAGGTTATCCATTGAATCCGAATGAAGATAAAAGCAATTAAGTTCCAAACTCTTACTTCCCTAATAAGAGATGGCCTTTATTTTTTTTTTATTATTTACTGTTTATCTATTCTCAACCTGCCTCAGCTGCTTAACATGTATTGATTTACTTTACTTATTAGTTATAACTTTTATTTGCTCTTTTCCTATTTTAAACTTTCTCGTCCTATTAGAATTCCACATCTTTCCTTTCTAATTCCTCTCTTCTTTACTATGTAACTCCACCTTACTAATACTGAAGACTTGTCATTTATTTCAATCTCAACCCACGTCAGCCTCTAATCTGCTTCTCGTCTGATTTAAACCCCACAACTATCACTTCTGATTCCTGTCTTTTTTTACTTACCTGCACCTTAATATTACTGAAAGGGAGAATTGCTGTGTTGCGCGTGGCCACTAACCCGTACCAGTGTTTCATAGGCAGCTCGTAAGGAGTCTGGCATTATGATATTGTTGCAGCTGGTGTCGAGGGAACGGCCGAGGGAGGGAGAACTCGTAGCATGGGCGTAAGCTTGTTAAACCGCTTAGACCGCTCTCCAGAAGATTTGCTTTGTGACGTAAGGCGCTGAGCTTTGTTTTCCTGTCTAACTTACTCGTCCTTTTTACTTTCCACTCTCATAACAGTATCCTCTTTGTCTCTTTCAATCATCCCATTCCCTTTCTTATTCTGTTTATACTGTATTGTATTTGTGCTTACACAAGACTTCCTTCAAGTAATCCATTATATCTACTCCCTCTACTTCCCTCCCGTTTACCTTTCTTTCCACCTCGTCTGTCTGTCCGAAACTTTCTCCGTCTTTTTCTTCCGTTTTACCTACTTAATTAAATGTCTTCCTCTCTTTCTACCTCTTTCTTTGTGTCTGTCTGTGTCTCATATATTTTTTCCACCTCTCTACCTACCGTCACTGTTCTCCCTCTCTGTTTACCTGTCTTTCTTTCTCTCCTTCCTCTCTACCTTCCAACCAATATCACTCACTTTCTACAGCCACCCCCTCCTTATCTCTTCCTTCCTTTATTTATCTTCCTCTTCCTCCCTCTCGATCTTGATACGAATATCCCTCGCTCTCTCTCTCCACCTACCCCTCTTTCTCTCCCTTTTCCCTCCTCTCACCTACTTATACGTACCTCTTCCTTCCTCTCCACCCGCCTGCCTAAAGTCACTCCCTCCCTATCTCCCTTTTCCCTCCGCGCCTCTCCTCCCACTTTCTCTTTACGGTCCGCGCCTCCCGTTTTCCACTCGATAGAATGGCGGGGGGTCATGGATATTTATGACCGTCCACTAAACCATTTGTTGGATTAGTTTTTTCAGTGTGTTGTTTTCTTTGATGAATGCTCGATTTAAGCTTTTTTTTTGGGGGGGGTGTATTTGGGGAAAGCTGTTTTCTAATGTTTATTGTCTAACTGAACTATTATAACTTGTTTTTTTTTATTTGTGTTCAATAACCTTTCTTTGCTAATAACTTCCATTTGTGTTTCTTCTATTCTGTCTCTTAACCTCGTCTGGTTGATGCTTTTTCTCATATCTTTTGTCTTCCACTAAACTGTTTTCATTGGTATTCTCATTTTTTTCCTTTTCTTTAGTTGTTTTCTTTTTTTCTGAATTACAGTCTCTAGTGGATTTTGTTTTATCACTTTGTATCACTGTGTTTGACTTTTTTCTTCAATGTTAACATTTTCTGTTTATTGTTCGGTGGATGCAAGGTTAGTTTTTCTTTGTTTTCTATTTTGCTTTTTTTGTGGTAATGGGGGAGGGAGGGGGTGGGATCTTGCATCAGGTGTCCGGTGAATCCAATTTGATTTTTTTTTTTTTGTCATTCAAACATTGTCACATTTTTTTCCTTCCTGAGCAATTTCTCATTCGTTTCTTTTTGTTTTTAGGGGTGAAGGTGCGCTCCTGCTTTCCTTTTTTTCCTTTTTGTCTGAACCTTGTTTTTTTTTTGCCATGCTGTTGCTGTGACATTGTTTTGTTTTCTTTCCCTGCATTTTTTTTTAAGTTGGGGGAAGGAAGGCGAAGGTTTGCACGTGTTTCATCTTTGTATTTACTTTTCGTATTAACTTTTTCTCTCCTCTTATATGAGTGTTATGACGTTTTTATTTCGTTGTAATTATATTATTTGCAGAGAGAGAGAGAGAGAGAGAGAGAGAGAGAGATGCACTCAGCAGACAGGCGGACAGACAGGCAAATGCAGATACATAGACAGACAGACAGACAGACAAAGACAAACACACATAGACAGACAGACAGGCAGGCAGACAGACACGCTGACAGATAAGCAGAAAAAATCGAGAGAGACATAAACAAGCTTCATATAGACAAACACAAACAGTAATTCTGACAAACAGACTGACCAACTGACCGACTGATTGCTTGACTAACAAACAAAGCAGCGAACAGACCCGAAAAGGTTTTAAAACGAGGCAGAAAAAATAGAGCAAATTGAAAAGTACGTGAAAGGAAAGTGATGAGCGCTAGATGACTACGAAAGTGAAACACACACACACACACACACACACACACACACACACACACACACACACACACACACACACACACACACACACACACACACACACACACAGTAAAGCCGGCGTCACACTGGACCAAATCTGGCGAGCACGAGCTTTTGCTGGCAGCTTTTGCTCGCGGGATGGCTCGCTCGCGAACTTTTGCTCCTGCGTGTAGCTCGCCGCTTGGACGGGGAGCAGCTCGGCGAGCCGCGAGCAGGTAGTCAAATGAGCTCTTTGGTGCACCGATATGTGAATAATTATAATACATATTGCCTAGTGTATTGAATCCGTATATATACCCATGATATTACAGAACTTTTTCACATACTCGTTTGATGTTTGAAGGTGTTTGTAATATTTTGTAATATTGTGAAAAGTAGTGTTGGTTTTCATTTTGATTTCTGGATCCCTAACCAAGACCAAGACAGCCCAGCTGAAGTAAACACTCACCATGACCACCTTCGCTCCTTGTTCTAGAGTTCATTGGTCCCCCGGTATTATGCACTCTTCAGTATCTAGAGTCAGGGACCATTCCGAGTTGTGGGACCACAGCAATCCACATTTTTGTAAGTCTACGCGAAGAGAGTTAGATGGATTGTTGTATACACCATGGTTCTCTCTTCTCTTCAGCCATGACCGAACCCAGACTCGTCTTTTCTTCTTCTGCGCTCTTTGAAAAACTAAGTAATCCCGTCATAGCTGAACACTTAAGCTGGCGTCACACTGGACCCAAATCTGGCGAGCACGAGCTCTTGCTGGCAGCTTTTGCTCGCGAGCAAGTCACCGTTGTCGTCACACTGACGAGCGACGAGGGGCGAGCGGCGAGCAACATTGTAAACAAAGCCTCAACCATGGCGCCTACTACACCTACGCTTCGCATTACGGCTAAGTGTGCAGCTGTGACGGCATTACTTGCCGTTATTCAACGAGCTCAGAAGAAGAAAAGACGAGTCTGGGTTCGGTCATGGCTGAAGAGAAGGGAGGGAGACCCCATGATGTGTACAACATCATAACATCATAACTTTCTTCAGCGTAGACTTACAGAAATCTGGATGGCTGTGGTCCCATAACTCGGGATGGTCCCTGACTCTTGCTATCAAAGAGTGTACAATGAAGGAGGACAAGTGAACTTTTGAACGAGGGGAGGTGGCCATGGCGAGTGTTTATATCAGCTGGCCTGGGCGGTCTTGGTCTTGGTCTTGGAAATCAAAATAAAATCCAGCACTACTTTTCTCAACATTATAAAATATTACAAACACCGTCAAACATAAAAGGAATATGTGAATAAGTTTTATAATATCATGGGTATACGGATTCAATACACTAGGTAATATATATTATTCACATATCGGTGCACCAAAGAGCTCATTTGACTGCCTGCTTGCGGCTCGTCGAGCTGCTCCCCGTCCAAGCGGCGAGCTAAACGCAGGAGCAAAAGCTCGGGAGCAAGCCATCCCTCCACCAAAAGCTGCCAGCAAAAGCTCGTGCTCGCCAGATTTGGTCCAGTGTGACGCCACATTTAGCCGTAATGCGAAGCGTAGATGTAGTAGCCGTCAGGGCTGAGGCTTTGTTTCCAATGTTGCTCGCCGCTCGCCGCCCGTCGCTTGTCAGTGTGACGACAACAGTGACTTGCTCGCGAGCAAAAGCTGCCAGCAAGAGCTCGTGCTCGCCAGATTTGGGTCCAGCTTAGCGGAGAAAAAAAAGGAAGTGCAAGTGATACAGAAAACTGGGTCTGGCTTTCCTTCCTTATTTCCTTTCTTCCTTTCCTCCTTCCTCCCTTCACGCCCCATGTTTCCTTCCTTCCTTCCTTCCTTCCAGTGTCAAGAGGAAATATACAACTCGAGGTACAAATCTTCTATGACGTAAACGCCTCACACTTCCTCTGTACACTCTCTCTCTCTCTCTCTCTCTCTCTCTCTCTCTCTCTCTCTCTCTCTCTCTCTCTCTCTCTCTCTCTCTCTCTCTCTCTCTCTCTCTCTCTCTCTCTCTCTCTCTCTCTCTCTCTCTCTCTCTCTCTCTCTCTCTCTCTCTCTCTCTCTCTCTCTCTCTCTCTCTCTCTCTCTCACTTCGGTTATGTGTCCATATTTTTATTTCTTTCTTTAATCTCTTTACATACTTTCCCTTGTTCTTTCTCACTTTCTCCTTATTTCTCATTCTTCCCACTGTGTCTTTTCTCTTTCTTTTCCTTCTCACTTTTTTATTCGTTTCCATTTTTTCAGATTTTGTTTTTCTTGGCAACCTTTTTCTATTTTCTCTTCCACTACAATCACGACCACGATTTTTTGTTTTGTTTTTCCTCCCATTTTCTGCAACACTTCCACTTCCATCACTTCGCTTTCTCTCTTGTCTTGGCTTTCTGTCTGTCTCTTATTTATATATATTTTGTTTGTTTTTATTTTTCTCTTTGTTTCTCTTCTTGTGTCTCCATTTATCTTTGTCTCTTCTCTCCTTTCTCTTCTTTATACTATATCGTTTCGTCCTCTTTTCTCTTCAACAGTTCGTAATTCATCTTCCGGCAGACTATTTATCTCCTTGTTTCCTTTTCTCCTTTCTTTGCTTCTCTTTGTCTTCTTGCCTTTTACTTCTCCTTCTTTAAATTTGCTTACTTCCTCTTTGCCTTTCTATTCCTCTCTTACATTTTTGTTATTCTCCTTTTATATCTTTTTTATTTCCTTTATTGATTATTTTCCTTTACTTTGGTGAGTTTGCTATTGTTTTTTTTTGTTCTTTTCTATGTCCTTTTTTATTCTTTTTTTATCGTTTTGCTTTTTCTTATATTCTCCCTTTTTTCCTCCATATCTCCTTGCCGCCATATCTTTTCCATCCATCCTTTCCTGTTTCCCTTCTCACATTTTCTTTCGTCCTCCTCCACTACTCACCATCCCTTCCATCTTTTCCTTCCATGCTCCTTCCCTATATTTTGTTCTGTTTTCAGTTTCATTTTTCAATCCTCTCCTACATCCTACCTGCCACCTTTCCCTCACCTCTCTATTTCTCCTTTCTTCTCCCTCTATAATTCCTTCTAACTTTCCCTCTCCCTTCCCTCCTCCTCCTCTATTTTTCTCCATATATACCTTTCCCCCCCCGTCTTCCTCTCCCTCACACTCCATCCCCTTACTTTCTACCCCCCCAGCATCCACTCCAATCTCCACCTCTCCCCTTCCTCGCTCCTGCTCTCTCCTCCTCCCCATCTCAACACTCTCCCTCCATTCCTCCCCCTCCCTTCCCCTCTCTGTTATTACTCGCACTCTCCATCCTCTTCCTCCTCTTACTCTCCCTCAGCATCTTTTACTCTCTCTTCTTTCGCATCACTCCTTTGCTTCTCCTTTTGCTCTCTCTTCCTCCACATCGTCAACACCTTCTGCCTCACCCTTTCCACCTCTCCCCTTCCCTCTGCCCTTCCTCCTCCTCCTCCTCTCCCTCTCATCTCTTTCCGCATCTTTTACTCTTTCTACTTTCGCATCACTCTCTTCCTCCTCCTCCTTGCTCTCTCTTCCTCTTCGTCTTCAACACTTTGTGCCTCACCCTCTTCCGCTTTCTCCTCCTTTCCCTTCCTCCCTTCCCCTTCCTCCCTTCCCCTAACTCCTCCCTTCCCCTTCCTCCCTTCCCCTTCTTCCTCCCTCCCCCTTCCTTTTCTGCTTTAACAACATCATTTGGAAGCGGGTTCCAGTATAGACACAGAAAATATATTCAAAATATATTCCCGGGTGACATAAACAACAATACATTCTGCGTTAAAGCTGATGAAGAGATTAATCACCGTCAGAATTATTATGATACTTGAAAATGTAACGAAATGAGTAATACATTTACCCAACTTTAAATAAACAAAAACACAATTACTATGGAAGAAAAATATGGGCGGTTGACACACACACACACACACACACACACACACACACACACACACGGCCCAGTAGCTCAGTGGACAGAGCGTCAGCCTCACCACCACAAGGACCGGGGTTCGATTCCCCGGCCGGGTGAAGATAAGTTGGGTTTATCTTCTTTTCACGTGTAGCCCCTGTTCACCTAGCAGTGAGTAGGTACGCAAGGTCAGGCAAGGTGATGTGACCTCGTTGTCGCGGTGTGTTGTGTGTGAGTGGTCTCAGTCGTACCCAAAGATCGGTACTATAAGCACTGTGCTTCTCCGTAGTGGAACGGCTGGCTGTCTCGAGAGAGACCCGCAGCGGACCAAGAGGTGAATTACACACACACACACACACACACACACACACACACACACACACTATACCTAAACATATAAAGACACTCAAAATATAGATCAAGAAAAGTACATTTCATAAACATAAGGACAGATATAATGAAAAAGATTACTCTTTGCACACACATCAGTCAAACTTGCATAGAAAAGTGAGGAATAGATTAAAGAAACTGAAAATGTTCTTCAATAAAAAAAAAAAGATAATTGAAATATAGATGAGCAGAAATGCAATTGATACATCCTGGAAAAATAGATCCAAATATATACATAATCAAAAAGACATATGATACACGCAGGGTAAAAAGGTAGATACGATGAACACATTCTATTACGTGAATTCACAAACATGTTACTACACAACACACCTGAATGCGAGAAAGACTCGGCAGTACACAGGTACACCCAACAATAAACTAATAAACCCCAGGGAAAAGAATATTAATTGGGGCTAACACACACACACACACACACACACACACACACACACACACACACACACACACACACACACACACACACACACGCATGCACACACATGCACACGCAACCCCCCCCTCCACCCACCCACCCAGAACAGTTATATTTACATTCAAAATGACAGGTGATAATAAAAAGCGTAAAATGAAGAAATTCCGTCAACGCGGAAATGAGCTTGTGTGTTGAAAGGCTCAATGGCTAGCAGGCTTGACAGCAATACAAAAAAGGAAGAAAAAAAACTAATGATAATGTAATCTTCGATGAAAGTGAGTGTTTTGTGCCTCGAGAGCATTACTGACGCTTGAATATTTTACACTCAAAATTGTGTTATGCAATGTAAAGGCGCGTGTTTTGAAAAGGTTGAAAGTGATGAGCTAAACGATAAAAGAACTCATAATGGCTTGTATCAGGTGAGGTGAAATAAGGAAGAAAAGGTAAGGTAAGGGAAGGAAAGAAAAGAGAAGCAAAAGGATGGAAAGGAAAGGAAAGGAAAGAAAGGTATAATATAGGGAAAGAAAGTATAGCAAAGAGAGAGACGAGAAAAGTGAAAAGAAAAGAAATTGAAAGAAAAGAAAAGAAGGGAAGAGGAGAAGAGGGACGGATAGAAGGGATCGGAAGAGTAGAGATAAGGATTATATATAGGTATATATATATATATATATATATATATATATATATATATATATATATATATATATATATATATATATATATATATATATATATATATATATATATGCTGACTCTCTCCTGCCATGAATCATTGCTTCGCCTCAACAGGAGCGTGAACAGACCGTGTACATGGAGCCGGCAGGTGTGTGTTCGGTCCCCAGCCACTGCTCCGACCTGTTGGCGGCCTTATCTATGTGTGTTTATGTGTGAATGCATGCAAGTGTGTATGTATGTGTTTGTATGTGCTTATGTAATATGCATGTTTTGTTGTATGTATGTATATGTATGTTTTTATATGAATCTCTCTCTCTCTCTCTCTCTTGTGTGTGCGTGTGTGTGTGTGTAATTCACCTCTTGGTCTGCTGCGGGTCTCTCTCGAGACAGCCAGCCGTTCCCCTACGGAAGAGCACAAAGCTTGTAGTACCGATTTTTGGGTAGGACTGAGACTACTCACACACAAACACACCGCGACAACGAGGTCACAACTCCTTGCCTTACGTCGCGTACCTACTCACTGCTAGGTGAACAGGGGCTACACGTGAAAGAAGATAAACCCGACTTATCTTCACCCGGCCGGGAAATTGAACCCCGGTCCTTCTGGTTGTGAGCCAGACGCTCTACCCCTGAGCTACCGGGCCTAGTGTGTGTGTGTGTGTGTGTGTGTGTGTATGAATCCGTATGTGTATATTATGTACGTTTGTATGTACGTGTATATGTATGTAGGTACTGTGTATGTTTTTGTTTGTTTACTTATTAACTAATTCATTTCGTTAATCATTTGCTTATTAATTAATTTGCCTAGTTATATATTTAGTTACCTCAATATCAACCTTTTTTACGTTCAATCTAACACAACTCGAACAATTTTCACACACAAAAAAACGAACATGAATCGGGCGTTTCCATCAAGACCCAGAGACCGAGAACGAGGCGGCTACGTCCCTCACAGAGTCCATCAAAACAAACACATGGAGAGGTCAGGACTCTGAACGTTCAGGCGATGCGCGGCGGATGGCGGGTCGGCGGGCGACTGGCCGGGGATTAAAACACGCGGTCGTTGTTTCGTTTGTTTGTGTCGGTGTACACCAAGACCCCAATAAAACCTCACCTTGGAGCGTGGGAACCAACTTGTCAAATGGAAAAGTCGCTGGGTTGTCGTGGCCCAGAGTCGGCACAGTGTGAACGGGACTTTACTTGTGTGTGCTCACGATTAGTTTGTTGATGTTTGGTGCATGGCTTTTATGTTATTAGTGGATGTGTTTTACTTTTTATATCGTCTTTTATTTGCCTCCTTCTGTCACTTGTCAGTACGTATATTTGTATCGGGTTTGTTCGTTTTTTATTACCTTATTTGCTTGTGTTCTTGATTAGTTTGTTGCTGTTTGGTGATTTGTATTATCAGTCAATGTCTCTCTTGCTCTCCTTTTATATTATCCTTCGTCTGTGTTTTTCACTCTTCTGTATTTGTGTTTGTATCGGTTTGTTCGTCTATTCCGTTATTTACTTGTGTTCGTAATTAGTTTGTTGCTGTTTGGTTACTTTTATATCTTCAGGCATTGCGTCCCTTGCTTTTTTATCGTCATGCATCTGTGTCCTTCAGTCGTCTGCATCACATTTATATCGACTTTGCTCGTTTTTTGGGGGGTGTTATTCGCTATGTTTATTAGACTTTTTTCTGTTGATTTTTATATATCAGTAATCATTGCATCCCTTGCTCGCCTTTAATAATATTAATTTGCGTCCTTCCTGCACTCTTATTTACATGTAAATCGACTTTGTTCGCTTTAATGGATATTTATTTAGTTTGTCTCTGTTGACTTTTACATCTTTAGTCAGTGCGTCTTTTACTCGCCTTTTCTATCGTCATTCATCTACGTTCCTCGCTCGTCTGCACTATTACTTGTCTGCGTGACGGGAGTCTTGCAAAGCTCGGGTGTGGAGGGGAGCGTCTTACTAACCTAGAAGAAAGAGTTATGCAAGCTCTCCATTCTTCGATCAGTTTCTTGTGTTGTTGATTAGCTTTTATATGTTCCCTAATATATAATAGATTTCCTCTGCGTTTAATTTGTTTATATATTTTGTTTGAATTTTTCTTCTGCTCTCAGTACTCCTGATTCGTCCTTCTATTATTAGCGTTTTTCGTAATAACTTTGATGTCCAATTTTCGTTCGCTTAGTTGTAACTGTTTGTTGGAGTGAAGGATTATGTAAGGCTTTCTTGATTAGCTTGTTTCTATTCGCTTTTACGTCGTGTTTTTCTGTTCGTTCACCGTCATTATTACGATGCCACCTGCACGTGTTGGCTTGCTTTAACTATTTACATGTGTGTGTTGCTGTTGTTATCGTTGTTGTGCTCAGTCAAACTACGTTAACATATCAGAGGACAAATTGGCCATTCCCTTCCACCCTCACTCTTCCTGCCTCCATTCTCTCACCCATACTCTTTCCACTTACCCCTCACCCTTCCATTCCTTTACCCCTCCCCTCACTGCTTCCTTTCGTCGCCCCATGCCCTTCCCCCTCCCCCTTCACCCAACCATTCCTTTCCCCTTTACTTTTCTTATGAAAGGCATAGGAAGAAAAGGAAGGTGAAAAAAAAAGTTTTTTGGTTACCTTTCATCTTCAATTCCCGCCTCTTTAACACTTTACCCTTCCACTTCCCGCTCCTTTCCTATCCCCTTCCACTTCCCCCTCCTTTCTCTTCTCCTTCCCCTTTCCCCATCCGTTCCCTTCCCCCTTTCTCTAGCTGTTTCTCTTCACCTTCCCGCACGTTTACCTTCATCACTTCCTGCCTTCCTCCTTATATAGCTCCCTAACCACCTCCCCTCATCATCAAATAACTGGTTTCCTTTTTTTTTCTTTCCTACACACACACACACACACACACACACACACACACACACACACACACACACACACACACACACACACACACACACACACACACACACACTAGCATATAACCCTCCACTTTCAAAATATTACAAAAACAATTCAGAGTGATTGGTCATTCCTATAACCCTCCTCTCCCTCCCCTCCTCTCCCCTCTCTTCTCTCCCTTCCCTCTCATCCTTTTTCCTCACTCCCCTCTCCCTCCTTCTTTCCTTCAAGTCTCTCCTCTTGTTAAACTTTGCCTCCTCTTTTCGTCTTCTTCCTTTCCTGCCCATCTTTCCCCTCCCCTTCCATTCCCTTAATACGAGTACTTTTATTCTCCCCTCCCATTTCTTTTGCCTTCTTTCCTTCCCCTTTAACTTTCCCTTCCATACTTTTTTCCTCCCCTCCTCTTCCCTTCATCCCTCTTCTCGTGTCCATCTCTCCTTCCCTTCCCCTCCTATCTGTTTTTTCTTCACTCCCTTCCCTTTCCTTTTACCTGTACTGCGATTCCCTTCCCTCCACTCCCTCCACCCCCCCTCCAATTCACTCCACTCCACTCCACTCCCCTCCCCTCTCCTACTTTCATCTCCCATCCTCTTCTTTCCCTTCAGTTCCATTCCCTGCCTTTCCTTCTTTCCTCATATTTAATCTCTTTCCTCCATCTCTGCCATCTCTGTTTTCCCTCTTCCTCTTCTTCATCTTCTTTCCCCTCTCCTTCCTCCTCCTTCCTCCTCCCCGTTCTCCTCTTCCTTCTTTTATTTACTCTTTTTCTTTCAGTATAGATGAGTAGTTTCTAGTCGACTGGGGACAACACCCCCCCAGACAATACTGTGTGTGTGTGTGTGTGTGTGTGTGCGTGTGTGTGTGTGTGTGTGTGTGTGTGTGTGTTTTCCCCTCATTTACTGCCAAGAATTTGTGACAGGCTACCTAGTTTGGAACGAGAAAATCCTCTCTCTCTCTCTCTCTGTGTTCATTAGTGTGTGTGGGTGGGTGTATTTCCCCACGGGCTGTCACGAGTTGGACTCGCTTTCGCCAGCAGGTACCCTCACGATGTGAGCAAGTGTCCATTATTGTCGATCTCTGGGTACTGCCAGGACCTCACACACCACACATTCCATCCCCCTCGGTCAAGGGGGGACAGTAACCACTCCTAGTCACGGAAAGCCGTGAAGCCTTGCAGCGTGGCGCTCTAACCGATTGAGCTATCGGAGCGAAGAGTGTGTGTGTGTGTGTGTGTGTGTGTGTGTGTGTGTGTAGCCAGCCCCCACAACAGTAAATATTGCATTTTACAGATGACAGGTTTCACCCGGAAATTGAAGCAGGACTGAAGCTCACTTGAACCTGAAACACGAACCAACAAACAAAACAACAAAAACGTAGATACTAAAGAAAACGGGCTCCCGACGCGACCCAGCGAAGTGAATACTGAAGCCCATTACTTATTTACGTCTCAACCCTTGGGTCCGTGTTTGGCGGCCTAACTTTGGTAGGGAGGCAGGCGACGGGAACAGGGTGCTCGGAGGCCCTTATGTGGGGGAGGAAAGAGTGGCGGAGAGGACGGAGGGAAAGACGGACGTAAGTGGAGGAAAGAGGCGGAGGGAAGGACGGGTGGAAGTGGAGGAGAGGAATGAAGGTAAGGAGGGACGGAAGTGGGCGGGCTTTTTGAAGATGAATTAGTTTGGGTTCGTGTCTAAGGAAGCGAAACGTGAAGATTATTTTTACTACGTATTATATTAATTTGTAAAGTGGATAAGTAGGTTGAGTGAGTGAGGGTGATCAGGGATTAGAGAAGAGAAAGAATGTGGCCGGTATTCTCAGACGCCTTGGAAACACTTGCTGTGAGCGCCGAAAGCGTCTGAGAGTACGGGACAGTCTTTATCGTGAGAACGACACTGCTGCTCTAACTTCTCCCTCATCTTCGCGTTGTGAATCTCCTCTTTTCTGGGTCTGGCAGAACGATGAACGACAAACACAACCTCCCGCCTCGGTAAACCTGGCCGAGTGGGTCTCTTCGCGGGACCAAGCAAGCGGCTGGGCGTCAAAGCACACGAAAACGGGAAGGTCGAGAACTGAAGGGGCCGCTATCTGGGACTCGAAGTGAAGGGGCGAGGGCATCAACAAAGCCACTCATAAGAACGTGACATAAGAACATAAGAACGTAAGGAGTCTGCAAGAGGCCAGTAGGCCTGTACAAGGCAGTCCCTGTGAGCCTAACCCCATCTAACATTACTGTCCATGAATTTCTCTAATCTATATTTGAATGTGGCTACCGTATTGGCACTCACAACATGGCTGCCAAGCATGTTCCATTCATCTACCACCCTGGTGGTAAACCAGTTCTTGCCTATGTCTTTGTTGAATCTGAATTTATCCAGTTTAAACCCATCACTATTCGTCTCTTACCATCAAAACCTTATTAATATCCCCTTTATTAAAGCCCTACATCCATTTATAAACCTCGATCAAGTCTCCTCGCACCCTTCGCCTTGCTATAGAACGCACGTTTAATTGTTTAAATCTTTCATCATACGACAAGTTTCTTAACCCGGGAATCATTTTTGTCATCTTTCTACCGATTCTTACTTTTTGATATCCATTCGATAGTAGGGTGACCAGAACTGAACAGCTTCAAAATGAGGTCTAACTAATGCTCAATACAGCTTGAGGATGACTTCGGCGCTTCAGTTGCTTACGCTCCTTAAAATGAATCCCAGTACCCTGTTTGCTCGATTTCTAGCTTGAATGCATTGTGCCCTTGGACGGAGATCAGAGCTCACAAGCCCACTAAATCCCTCTCACACCTAGACCTGATTGTGGGAGTGCCATTTAAGCAAAAATTATAAGCACCAAGCTTTGCACACAACGAGAAGTATCAATATTCAGAAAACACAGAATGCCTGACGCCTGACTCCCTACCAGTCCAAGAGCCTTACTATAAGTATAAAGAAGCACCATATAAAGGCATTGATTATACCAATCATGCTGTTTCCCTTATAGCATTACTCACTAAAACGTTGATCACACAGACTGATCACAGGCAGATAGACATGCAGACAGACAGACAGACAGATAGACAGACAGTCAGTTAAATAGATAGTCTAATAGATGTGGGAAAATAGACAGTAGATAGTCATGTAACTTGATAGATATAAAGACAGACAAACAGACAGACAGAAGCAAGCAAACACGTGCAGCAGTCCTGAAGAGTTTCGCCAACATGGAAGCAAAAACAAACGAATGCAAACTTACGATGAATCAAACAAAACGAAGCTGAAATTAAAGGCAACAACAACAACAACAACAACAACAACAAAAATAAAAAAAAAACAACAAGAGACGCTTAAGAGGAAGACATTGGATGAAAGGAGCGTTTTTGAGGAGGAGAAGATGAAGCAGGTACACACACACACACACACACACACACACACACACACACACACACACACACACACACACACACACACACACACACACACACACACACACACACACACACACACACACACACACACACACACACACACACACACACACACACACACACACCATTAGCGGAAGCCCGCATACGCCTACACACATGTACACACACACACACACACACACACACACACACACACACACACACACACACGCACACACGCAGACATTTTCCTTCCTAAGAGGTGCACGTCACAGCAGCCTGCGGAAAGGTCGGGGCAGCTGCCATTACACCCTGTGATGCCAACGAAATAAATATTGGTGGAGACGTCACACACACACACACACACACACACACACACACACACACACACACACACACACACACACACACACACACACACACACACACGGGGGGCTTCATGGTGCAGTGGTTAGCACACTCGGGTCACAACCGAGAGAGCCCGGGTTCGATTTACGGGTGGAGTGGAAAAATTTGGGCGGCTTTTCCGATACCCTACGCCCCTGTCCACCCAGCACTGAATGGGTACCAGGTATTGATTGGGGGTTGTGTCCCGTCTCCTGGGATCTGTTCTCTTCACCTGTAATTCCTTCCCCTTCTGTCTCTCCGGCATATGACCACAGATGTTGCACCGACTAAACGAAACTTTCCAAGCTTTCCAAAACACACACACACACACACACACACACACACACACACACACACACACACACACACACACACACACACACACACACACACACACACACACACACACACAATAATAAATGTCACCTCCACTTTTTTCGGGCAAATTCAATTGACACGGTTTGATTGCAAAGCCTCGACTCTTTCAGATGTTCCCTGCAGGTGTTCCTCGCAGTTGTCCCCTCAGGTTCTCCCATCATGCATTCCCTCAGGTGACTAATCTATTACGTCACAGTCTACCTGGGGACACGTGGCGTAGGTTGGGTGTTTTTCATGTAGCTATTATTTTGTTTTTTCCTTGTCTTTTTTTGGGGGGGCCTGGGTTATGTTTCTATAAGTTTGATTTTTTTTCCTTAGGTCTTGTTATTTTCTGGTTGTATCGTTTTTTTTATTCCTTGACGTGTTTTCCGTACGTCTTGCTCTTCCTTCCCTTCTCACACATCCTTCTCTCCCCGTACAAACACAACAGTAGTAAAAGCTCATGTTCCGTCACAAGCCGCACGAGGCGGCAGTGTACCTTCAAGAAAATCGAAGACGAGAAGCAAAACGTGGCTCAGGTTTTCAGAACCAGTGTCAGTGTTCGGGCGTGGGGAAACATTCGCATCACCTGTTATGCATGGGCGGCTGATGAATAATTCCGTAGGCATAGGCGTGGCGAGGGAGGATGAGGTAACGGTACAGGTGCGGGCACACGCCATAGCTGCGCGTGGCCTCGGTGCTCAGCGGGTGAAGAGGCGCGGATGAAACACCGACAGGACGCGGCTTTCCCGGCGAGGACTGGCGAATAAGATTTTTTAATAAGAAGGTAATTTTTTTTTTCAAGAGTAAGTTTCTTTGCGGGGTTACAAGTGGTTTGTGTTTGCTGTACAAGGGTGTTCTGGAGGTTCTTTGCGTGACCTTTGACTATCTTCTTCTGTTCATGTTTGATTGACTTACCGCAGCGTAGACGAGTGTTAGTGCCAATGAATATTTTTGGGGAAGTAGTTTTCTCTAATATACAAGACTTTGGATTTTTAACATCAGCCACACTCACTCACTGGCGGCATGTTGGTACTGTTTTTGTTTTCATTTATTTACTGTCGCGGAGGGGATCGAGTTCTGAGTCAGTGTTTTATTGTGCGGGAGGTTGTGTATTTTTCTTGATTTTTATTTTATACTTATATTTGGTATTTCCCAATCGGTTGCCCATTTTCTGTCAATTTGTTGTCCTCTCTCCTACAGTCGTGTCCCGACACTTCCCATTTCTTGATGTTAAATACATTTGTTGTGCCGCATACTTTCGTCTGGTATTTTCCTCATTTTGCGGCTCCTCATATCCAATTTAGTGATTGGTAGCATCCACCTCTCCGTTCCTCCTTGGGCAATCCTCACTTTCTTCTCACTTGTCACGGCGGAGAGAACGACGCGCTCATTGCACACCTTTCGCTCCAGGCAGTGAGTGTTTCTCAATCTCAGTCTGTTACCGTGTTCTCCGGAAACACTCACAAAGGCTTGTACGTTGTTTTGTTTCCAGTTCGAGTGAGGGATTTGTTTGTGTTAGTTTGTGTTAGTTGTTAGTGTAAATATTCGTTTACTGTTTCTAGAGCTTTGTCGTGGATGGTGATTTTGATTTGAACATTGTTGGATATTCCTTTATAAGTTTTATGAGCCTAGTGATAGTTTAACGAGGCGTCTGCACCATGAATGCGAAAACGCTCATGAAAACCCCGCGCAGTAATCTCCTTTGTAGCTTTAAGAAATACTTGTTGTGAGCCAAAAGCGTCCGAGTTATAAAGTTATATACACGCACCTTACTCATTTATTTATCTTCTTCACTCACAGCTTTCTCTTCAGCCGCCACACTAACCTTACACTTCACCTCGACCTCCTGAAACACTGCCGCCTCAGAAATAAAAGCAAATCACCGAAAAATATAGATATTGCTGCATGACTCCCCTCTCGTGAATATCTGGCGAAGTAAGGAAGGCAGGTAGGTCGTCAGGTGTTCCGTATTAGAGTTTCCGTGATTGTCCCGTGAGTAAGAAAGGACAGATGAGGAAGAGTTCATGAAGGTGTCTCGGGAAAAAAGGCGAGGTAGGGGGAGAGGCAGATGGATGGAGGGAGGGTTGGAAGAAGTGGTGATGGGGAAGAAGTAAGGGAAGTATATAAGGGAGAGGAGATGGGTGGTGGTGATGGTGGTGGAAGGGAAAGAAATGTAAAGAAGGGGGAAAAAGGATTATATAGAGTTGGTGTGGGTGGTATTGGTGATGGTGGAGAGAAGTGAAATGGATGGGAGGGAGAGAAAGAGTCAAAGATGGAGAGTTGGCAGTGGTGTTAGTGCTGGTGAATTTAGTGAAGAAAAAACGGGAAATAAGACATTACAGGTGGTGGATGTGGTAGTGATTGTAGTGGAAAGAAGTGGATGAGGGAGAGAAGAACAGCAACGCGGGTGATTGCGAATGTGGAAAGACGGTGTAGTGGTGATGAAGAGAGGTCTGAGAGTGGTGGTGGTGGTGGTGGTGGTGAAGGTGGAGGCGATGCGGTGAAAAGAAGTCAGGGAGAGGACAAACGGCTCTTGGTAGTGGATTTATGGTGGTTTAAAGAGGAGGTGGAGCGATGCACGTCTGACGAGGTGGAGAGATGAGTGGAATATGCTGGTGGATGTGGTAATAATGGTCGGGGTGATCTTGGAAGTGAAGGAAAGGACAGAAGACTTGTTGAAATGAATAAGTAATGACGAGAAGATAGACGATTACATATTTGTGAAGGTGGAGGAATGGAAGAGGTGGTAGATGTGGTAATAATGTACTACTACTACTACTACTACTACTACTACTACTACTACTACTACTACTACTACTACTACTACTACTACTACTACTACTAATACTACTACTACTACTACTACTACTACTACTACTACTACTACTACTACTACTACTACTACTACTACCACTACTACTACCCTACTACTACTACTACTATTACTACCACTACTACTACCCTACTACTACTACTACTACTACTACTACTACTACTACTACTACTACTACTACTACTACTACTACTACTACTACTACTACTACTACTACTACTACTACTACTACTACTACTACTACTACTACTACTACTACTACTATTACTACTACTACTACTACTACTACTACTATTACTATTACTACTAGTCTACTACTACTACACTTTCTGCTATCACTACTTCCAACGCTGCTTTTCTTGCTATCTGTTTTGTTATGCCAGTGCTAACTATAACCCAAACAGGCACAGTATTTGAAAACGTAGTAAATTCATGTATGCTTCCTCAGTAATAAAAGACACACACACACACACACACACACACACACACACACACACACACACACACACACACACACACACACACGTTTTTTTTTTCCTTTATCTTGACCTCGACACTAACGGAGAGTAATTTATTGAGTTCAAGTTTTTATCCATTTTTTGCTTCGCAAGCTCCTCCTCCTCTTCCTCTTCCTCCTTCTCTTCCTCCTTCTCTCCTCATTAATTTCTTTAATCATTCATTTATTAATTTAATTAAACATTTTCAGTTCATTCATTCATATGTTTATACACCATTCAATAATTCGTGTATTCATGTGTTTAATGTATTTATTCCTTAATGTTTTAGTGTTCGTACTACGAATATTTTTTATTTCTTTGCAGACTTCGTGCGGAGGGGAGGAGGTGAGTAACAACAGTGGCGGCCGTGTTTATGTGTGTGGGAGAGAGGAAGAACGAAAACAAGAAAGAGAGGGAGGGAGAAAAGGTAAAGAGGGAGGGAGGGAAAACGGTAGATATAAAGGAATATTTTGAGGCGTCATGCAGGGAGGAAGCGAAGGAAAGGGAAGGAGGAAGGGATAGCATTGAGAAATGTAGATGGGTGATAAGAAAAAAAAATAGGTGTCAGTAGGGAAGATAGTGGAAAAAGGGAATGAGGGAGGGAGAGAAAATAAGATCATTAGAATGCAAGTGAGGTAAGAGAGACTTTAGACGTAAGGAAAGGAGGGAAAGAAAAGAAAGGAAGGGCGAATCAAAGAAAGAAAGGTTAGTAAGAACGGAGGGAAGTAGAAGAAAGTACAGGGATTAGGAGGAAGGGAAAGAAAGGAAAAAGAGAGCAACGAAGGGAAGGGAAGTAGGAAGACAGAGTGGTAGGTAAAACTATGCATAATAAAGGGAGGGAAAAAATGAAGGAAAAAATGTAGGAAGAAAAGGAAAAAAAGCTGGAAAGGAGAGGTAAGGCGAGGGTGAGGGACGAAAAAGTCAGTCAGTCAGTCAGTCAGTCTCTCTCTCTCTCTCTCTCTCTCTCTCTCTCTCTCTCTCTCTCTCTCTCTCTCTCTCTCTCTCTCTCTCTCTCTCTCTCTCTCTCTCTCTCTCTCTCTCTCTCTCTCTCTCTCTCTCTCTCTCTCTCTCATCCACCGTTTTTTACCTTCACCTCTAATCCACTCATCTCACCTCTTCCTCTTCCTCCACCCTGCCTCCAATCCATCATTTTTTCCTTCTCCCCTCATCCTTTTCCTCTCCCCTCCTCTCCCTTTCCCTTTCCCTCTCCTCTATCGCTCTCTCTCCCCCTCACTTTTAACCTCACTTGATAAAATCTTTGTTACTTATAGATTTTAAAGACGAAGACTTTTCGTGTGTGTGTGTGTGTGTGTGTGTGTGTGTGTGTGTGTGTGTGTGTGTGTGTAAATGAGGAATAGAATACAAAGAAACAAAACAGAAAGAAATATAAGTTTACACAAAGTGCCATAAAAGGGTAAACAGAAGTTCACTTACACACAAAAATACTTGCGTACATTTAGACTAAAACTCAGATCATTAGATAAAACATTAGATCAAAAATAAGATAACACACAAGCACACAAGATTAAACACATCTAGACTAATGCATTGGACATGAGATTATACACTAGAGTAACACACACACACACACACACACACACACACACACACACACACACACACATCATGATTATTAAGAGACAGAAGGTAGAGAGGAAGGAAGGGGAGGGGGGAATGCCAATGCATCTCCTGAATAAGACGTTCCAGCAATGTAAAAAAACAGCCAGTGCTTATGTATTCAGTGCGCGGCACAAACACGCGGCGGTATATCATCATAAGGACGCCAGGCAGAAAAGTTGGGGAGATAAAAAGTTGCTGACACACCAAATTAGCGTTGAAATTTTGTGAGGCATAACTTCATCAGGGTACAAAGTTTATAATCCGCGGCCGAGTGAAGATAATTTGGGTTTATCTTCTTTCACGTGTAGCCCCTTGTTCACCTAGCAGTGAGTAGGTACGCGACGTAAGGCAAGGAGTTGTGACCTCGTTGTCGCGGTGTGTTGTGTGTGAGTGGTCTCAGTCCTACCCAAAGATCGGTACTACGAGCTCTGTGCTCTTCCGTAGGGGAACGGCTGGCTGT
>NW_026110691.1:72500-83894 GCF_024679095.1 Eriocheir sinensis
TCAAGGCGTGGCTTTGCAATAGGAAGCAAAGAGTGCAAATTAATGGTAAAAGATCTGACTGGGGATGTGTTACCAGTGGTGTCCAACAAGGTTCGGTATTAGGTCCACTTTTGTTTATTATTTATATCAATGACTTAGATACAGGAATTAGTAGTGATGTTAGTAAATTTGCAGATGATACCAAGATCGGTAGAGTAATTGAGTCGGATCGGGACGCTAGTATTCTCCAAGGTGAACTCAACAGATTGTATGACTGGGCGGATAAATGGCAGATGGAGTTCAATGTAGGGAAGTGCAGTATTCTGAGTGTAGGTAGGAACAACCCCTCACATAACTATTGCTTAAATGACACTCCCATAAGCAGGTCTGGGTGTGAGAGGGATTTAGGGATCTTAGTGAGCTCTGATCTCCGTCCAAGGGCACAATGCATTCAAGCTAGAAATCGAGCTAATTGGGTACTGGGATTTATTTCAAGGAGCGTAAGCAACAAAAGCCCCGAAGTCTTCCTCAAACTATATTTAGCATTAGTTAGACCTCATCTTGACTATGCGGTTCAGTTCTGGTCACCTTACTATAGAATGGATATCAAAATGTTAGAATCGGTGCAGAGGAGGATGACTAAGATGATTCAGGGGTTGAGAAACTTGCCATACGAGGAAAGACTCAAACAGTTAAACTTGCATTCTCTAGAAAGGCGAAGGGTGCGTGGAGACATGATCGAGGTTTATAAATGGATGAAGGGCTTTAATAAGGGAGACATTCATAAGGTTTTGTTGGTAAGAGAACCGGGTAGGACACGAAGTAATGGGTTTAAACTGGATAAATTCAGATTCAATAGGGACATAGGCAAAAATTGGTTTACTAACAGGGTGGTGGATGAGTGGAATAGGCTTAGCAGTCATGTGGTGAGTGCCAATACAATTGTCACATTCAAAAATAGATTAGATAAATTCATGGACAGCGATATTAGGTGGGGTTAGATACACGGGAGCTTAGGGTCAAAGGAGCTGCCTCGTACAGGCCTACCGGCCTCTTGTAGACTCCTGCGTTCTTATGTTCTTATATATATATATATATATATATATATATATATATATATATATATATATATATATATATATATATATATATATATATATATATATATATATATATATATATATATATATATATATATATATATATATATATATATCGCTGTGTTTTGAGTGGTTCAATTTCTTTATTTTCTTTTTATCTTCCTCCAGTGATTATAAATTCTCTGTGACTACTTGTAAAACTTTTCTGTACTTTTTTTTCTTTTGTGTGTGTGCGCGCGCGCGTGTGTGTGTGTGTGTGTGTGTGTGTGTGTGTGTGTGTGTGTGTGTGTGTGTGTGTAATAATAATAATAATAATAATAATAATAATAATAATAATAATAATAATAATAGGTTTATTAATGTAGGGCAGCCGGCAGGCTGAAAATATGCAAATTAAAAATACAAGAAACTAATAGTAAATAGGCTATACTAGAGGGAGGGAGAGGGTGGGGGGTAGTTTGGGAGAGCTAAAAATAGAGACATAAGGGAGAGGGAGGGTGGTGTGAAGGGGGAACTTAGAGGGGTAGCGGCGCGGTGCTAAACTCCACCGCGGCCCTTTGGGTATGACTGTCACTGGGCATTGTTTATCATCCGCACCATCGCGGGCACTGCGCTACGTTTGTAACGGTCGGTTCGTGGCGCTCTGAAGTGGTTGAGTTTGTTGTGGTGTCTGGTGAAGCGGGTGGGAGGAGGCGCGTCGGGTGGCAGAAGGTGGCGAAGGCGAGGATTGTGAAGCAGGGAGATTCCGAATTTTCTGAGGGCGTCCTGGTGCCTGTCAGAGAGCCTAGGGAGACTCAGGGTGGCCAGGGCATTGTCGTAGGTGCGGTAGTCAGGGCCTAAAATGACCCTGAATGCCCTCTTTTGAACCCTCTCAAGCTGCTGTTGTTGGGTGAGGGTAAGGGACAAAGACCACGCCGGGGAGGCATACATTAGCTTTGGCAATATGAATGATGAATAAATACTGCACAGCTCAGCAGCTGGTGCCCCCAGCGTCCTGCGTCTACGCAGCATGTACAGCTTGTAGGAGGCTGCTCCGACGGTGTTGGAGAAGTGAAGCTTCCAGTTGAGCTGGTAGTCCACAGTGGTGCCTAGTAGTTTGGTGGACTGGACGACCTGGAGGTGGTGTGAGCCAATAGACAGCAGCGGAGGTGGCACATCTCTCTTGGACGTGCAAACGTGCATCACCATGGTCTTGGTGTGGTTGATAGTGGCACTGTTGTCAATCGTCCATGCTTGAAGGTTGTCGAGCGACGCTTGAAGAGGTGCATAGTCAGGATCCCTGTTGTTGGCGGGGACGCTAAAGGTGCTGTCGTCAACATATTTCCAGCGATGCGGTGTGTCCATGAGGGCGATGTTAATGAGCACCAAGAAGCAAAGCGGACCCATTTTGGTGCCTTGCGGGACGCCGCACGTCAGCTCAAGAGGAGTGGAGACCGAGCCCTGGGAGCGAACTATTTGCTGGCGTGCGCTGAGGAAATCAGTCAGCCACGATATTAAATTAGGGTGAGGCCCCAGCTCAGTGGCCTTAGTAATGACAACAGTGTGGTCTACAAAGTCAAAAGCTTTCCTGAAGTCGACAAAAGCAAGGGCAATATAGGTGTCTCGTTTGTCCAGGTGGCTGTGTATGAAATCTAGAAAGTTGACCAGGCAATGAGTGATGGAGGAGTGCTTCATGTTGCCAAATTGTTGGATGTCTATGAGGCTACTAATATCATCATAAGCCCAGTTAAAAATAAAATCTTCACAAATGAGGCTGGGAATGGGCGTGATGGCGATTGGCGTTAGGTCATTAAGGGACTGTGGGCTGGAAATTTTGGGGATGGGAGTGTGTGTGTGTGTATATATATATATATATATATATATATATATATATATATATATATATATATATATATATATATATATATATATATATATATATATATATATATATATATATATATATATATATATATATATATATATATATATATATATATATATATATATATATATATATATATATATATATATATATATATATATATATGTGTGTGTGTGTGTGTGCATGTAGTAATGTGCTCGGCTTTTGGATGTGTGTATGAGGTAGTGTTTACACAAGCCGGGGAAGCGGAGACGAGTTGTAAATTTTTAAATGCTTGTTCCGGGTGGCTTCACTAATCATCATCATCAGCATCATCATGAGTGGGAGAGAGACAGGCAGTGGTGGTGGTGGTGAAAGGAAACGGAGAACGAAAGATGAAAGGTGAGAGAGAGAGAGAGAGAGAGAGAGAGAGAGAGAGAGAGAGAGAGAGAGAGAGAGAGAGAGAGAGAGAGAGAGAGAGAGAGAGAGAGAGAGAGAGAGAGAGAAAATTACATAGAATTACATTGATAACCAGACCATACAGGCCGTAATGCCCAAATTAGGTGGTCTGTCCTAAACCTAAGTGACAGTTGTTATGCGGCCACCATGGCGTTGAAACTGACCTAGTGAAAATTTAGGTGGAGGAGATAGCGGTCAAGATTTTTCTTTAAACGATGCAATCGAGTTACACTGTATCACTGATGGTGATAATCTGTTCCAATCTCGAACGGCAGCATTAGTGAAGAAGAATTCTGTGCAATCTGAATAAACTTGTCTACATTTGAATTTAGCGCCATTATTTCTCGTTCGCGTCGAATCATCCATCACAAACAGCTTGGTCGGATCCACGTTGGTAAAACCGTTAAGTATTTTAAAACACTCTATCAGTTTTCCCTTGAGGCGGCGTTTTTCGAGAGAAAACAGGTTTAGATGTGACAACCTTTCCTCGTAGGGTTTGTTTCCTAATGAAGGAATCATCTTGGTTGCTCTACGTTGAACACCTTCTAATTTAGCATTGTCTTTCGCATGGTGGGGAGACCAAAACTGCACGGCATACTCCAAATGAGGTCTGCCGAAACTATTATACAATGGTGGTATAATATTTTTATTCTTGAATGAAAAAAAATCTCTTAATAAACTGTATATGCCGTGTTATTGATTTCCAGTTTTTCTTTATAAAGTTACAGGTACGTTGCTTCAGGGCAACATTGTGCAAAAGATAATAAAAAGCACGTAATATGGTTATGAAAATATATTTTCCTTTTGAAGGAGTTAACTCATGTAAACAACATTGTGGCACTTCTTTATCACATTTTCCTTAATAAGAAAAATAATCTTCAGTCTGAAAACCGAGACAGGCACTCCTATATTACCAAACAAATTGTATCATCATTTTTTTAGTTATCATTGAAAGTATTTTCATTGTGATAAGTATCAAATATGTAGATACCCTTTACACAGTTTTTAATCTGTTTGATTAGCAATATAATTTCAAGTATATTGTTTCAAGGGAACATTGCCTAAATCATAAAAATTGCATTTTATGTTGCTATAAAAACACGTACCTTCTTTCAAAGGATATCATCTTTCCATTTTTGACATAGAACTCCAAAATGACTCAAAATAATCTTCACAGGAGATAAAACATTTGCCACTGAACAGTTTCTTCAGAGCTCAAAGTTATATTCATTCCGACAACAACATATATCTTTCCACATTGTAAAGTTTCTTTGTAACACAAAATCGTATTCATTGCAAACCAAAAGACTAGCAATTCTTTGGCACTAAGTACAGTGCTTTACTCTTAACCAAAAAGTGTATCCCATCTGAAATCAAAACATACAACAAACTGTTTCTCAATATCATGTTCATTTGGAATGAAAAACAAAATCTTGCACTATACATAAATCATCATGTAAAAGTATTTTCATGCAATATACAAGATTCTTATTGGTGACATGCAATATAGAAGATTCTTATTGATGAAATTTCAGGAAGCAGTTAGATTTGGGTGTGAAACACAAATTTATTTTGCATTTGCAACAGTACACTTTATATATTCCAGAATATCCTGGATTCTTGCACCTTCCTTTTTTTTTCCAAATTCTGGAAAATCTCCATACATGTCAGTTCTTATTGCTGTGACTGGTATTGGTACTGTTGGACCCTTCTTAGCTTTTGCCTTATAGAGTTTATCATCATCAGTTGATGGTCTTCCCCTTTTCATTCCTTCTGCCTTTCCTTTTGGCAGTAAACAATCTGCTACTTCAAGTTTGAATTTCAAGAGAGGAAGTTTTTCTTTTCTAAATGCACCACTCTTATCATAATCTCTGTTATACAAAAGCCATGCTTGGATGAGCATCATGTCTAGAAAATGCCAAAGCAGTTTGTGGTACCACTTTTTTGACCTCAAACAAATTCTATATAATGCCATGAGGGAGTCGAGGAGATCGACCCCACCTATGAATTTTTAGATCATAACAATGGAGGGACGTGTTATGTCTTTGTATTCCTTTGCCTTAGAGTCCCACCTTTTGATAGTGCTTTGTGGCTCAACTGCGGCAAAATTGCTGAGAAGTGTAACCCCTCTATTGTCATACCATTTGACTGCTCTTAGCTCTACGTCATCCATTTCTGTTACTTGAATGACACTTGTACCCCGTCCTGACTTCTTCAAAACTGCATCAGAGGGCATTTCGCAGCCAGGAACACGATTGAACCTGACTGTCCCAAGTGAGCCAATTCCAAGTCTCCACAGTGTTGTTTGAAGAAGAGGGCTGTTGAACCAGTTATCAAAGTATACCTTATGCCACACCCCTTTTGGAATTGGCTGAAGGAGGTCTAGTACAATGTTACCAGAAGCTTTCAAATCAGGTTGGCCCGGGACAGGGCTTATGCTTTCTGTGCAAACCTTGAAGTTGTGAACTAAACTATCAATCCCTGACAGAACAAAAAAATTGTATCCCCATTTCTTAGTTTTTTTTATTTTTTTTATTATAGGTTTTTATTCCTGAGTGTCCCTTGAAGGGGACAATTTGCTCATCAATTGAAAGTTTCTCAGCAGGAAGGGTGCTTGATACTTTTGTTTGGATTATATTAATCACAGGTCTAATCTTACATAATTTGTCTGTGCAGTTATCAGGGATACTCTGATTATTATTACAATGAAGACTTTTCTTTATGAATTCAAATCTCTGGAGAGGCATAGCATCTGCTATTTTGGGGAACATCAGGTATGAACTTCAGTAAAGTCTAGCTCTTAAAAGTTTGACAATGCTCATAATGTATAATATGCCAATGAACTGTTCCAACTCATTCATAGTCAAGCCTAGTAGTCTGTTAGGATCCTTTTGAATTGCATATCTATTGGACTCTTCAACAAGTACATTTTTTTAGAATACAGTCAACTAATTCCTCATGATACTCTATAGGGCTTCTTACTTTACCGTCTCCAGCATAAACTTGTCCTACAAACTCTTTCTGCAAAGAGTCTACCTCTTCTGGTCCTTTAGTCTTCCAAATAATTCTTCTGCCCACATTCTTTCTTCTAATAGTGGTTCCAGGGACATTCTCATCTACCTCTTCTGGTCTTCTCTTCTTCCATACATTCTTTCCTCTGGGAGGGATTTCTGGGGGATCCTCATCTTCATTTTCTTCTCTATCTGTACCATCCTCGCTATCCAGGCCTTGCAAATCCTTTTCAATGTCATATTCATCACTTTCACTCTACAAATTTTCATCTTCAGACTCTTTTGGTATACATAGTTCAGGTCGCTTGTGATAGAATACTGAAGGATTCATTGCTGCAAAGGGAAAGAAGTTTCCATGAAAACTATTTGCATAATTAGTCTTCAAGATACAGAATAGCCTAATAAGCATATTTTGAAAATTCAACATATGCACACAGAAGCCTAATATTCTATCACAGTTTATATGGATTATTGTTACTTGAATATACAATGACATTCATTATTACATACGTCAACATGTGGTAGTCCAAGTGTATAATGTTGCCTCAAAGACACAAGCATACATTTATCCCAGTTCATAATATTGGCTCAAGGGCACATGCATACCTTGACCCTACGCCTTCTAAATAAGTGTATAATGTTGCAACAAAGACACATACATACAGCAAACCAAACAGGGGCGGATCCAGAAAATCAATTTGGGGGGCCCCGCTGGTAAAATTTCATAACTTAGCGACAGCCTCAAAACAGTGAAGACCAATGGATAGTGATGGCGGTTCTTTGCTTAAAATCCGCAGCTCCCGAGCTATCAACGTATATGTGACAAATGAAAGAAACAATTTAAATTGTACATCCGACCAGTGAAAAGGCAGATCTGAACAGGTAGAAATCATTACCATATGAGCATTCGAAGAAAACTAAACGTTTATTTCGATATGTAAGCAGCAAGGGTGATCATAATACAGGTCATATATAAATTACAAACCTAACCTTTACAAAAAAAGTTAATATGTAAAATTAGACACAGCTGAAGATAAAAAGGAATTATTATAGGGTTTCTTTTACATGGGATTGAGGTAACACATTTGCAAAGATTGGCTGATCTAAAGAAATATATTTACAACATCCCAAGTATTCAACAAGTGCCTCACTAAGCAAAGACTAGTCGGCGGTTTTTTCGCCGAATTTGCCGAACTCTCGACTGAAATGGGGATATCATAGTGGACACAGAGGAGGGCAAGTTCGTTAGGCGCTCTTGGCCGACGTTACTCCTCAGATAGGTTTTCAGCCTTTTCAATGCCGAGAAAGACCTCTCGGCTTACGCGTTGGAGACTGGAAGCGTCAACAGAGTTTTCATGAGAATGGCGAGATTGGGGAACATGCTGGTGCTGGCGTGTGTTTGGGCTTTTTTGATAGTTTGGAAGACCGGAACAGATAATGCCCAGCGCTTCGCTTCCGCCTTCACGAGTGTCAGGGATTCGATGTCGAACTCATAGAGCTTCGCCGCTTGAAGCACAGACGCAACATCCGTTTCGGGGCCTTTGAGGAGTTGCTTGAGCTGAAGTGCGACAGGCACTGTGTCGTCGCCGAACCGACTCTTCAACTCAGCCAAGACGTGGTCCACGAACGGAATGTACATCGCCCGGCGGTAATACTCCTCAGCATTCTCGCACGGAACATTTGATCGCTGGGTCTGTCGTGCACAGAGTCGTGGCACAGGGATGGTGTCATGCAATGACCCCACCTCGACCAAAAGCTCTTCCGTTTTCATGAACACGTCGTGGAAATGATTCTCCTCATCTGCTCTGAACTTGGCAAAAATGGTCTCGATGCCATGCACGAATCGTGGCATAGGCTGACACCAAGTCGCTATCTTTTCTCTGAAGAGTTCGGCTCGGCTCGAGAGTATGCACCAATATAAACTCCACTACAACCAGTCCAACGAGAAAGCGGGGAACACGTGTGGCGATGAGAAGGAGCCCAGTGGTGGCGTCAAGTTCTTCCTCGAGAAAAACAGCGATGACAGGCAGAAATTCAACGAAAACCAGCACTGCGTCATGCCTCTCAATCCACCTGGTGGGGCACAGGGGAACAAGCTTTTCGCGCCTGGCCGAGGTAAGTTTGACAACCTCTGTAAAGAGGAGAGAGCGCATATTCGAAGAATGAACGAAGTTGTACACCTCGGTCAGTGTTTGAAGAGCGATCTTCATTTCCTTGACGTCACACGCCTTCGTCAGTATTAGATTCTGCCGGTGGTTAAAGCAGTGGCTTGGCTTGGCCAGAGTGTACTTCTTCATGAGTACTGCGGCACACCCTTTGAATTTTCCCATCATGGCACTTGTTCCATCGAAACCAAGTTCCCTGCACTTGGCCATGTCCAATCCGAGGTCTTCAACGGTGCGGAAAAGGAGCCAGGCTAAACCTTTACCGGTGAGGTCTTGGGCGTATTCCCTTATTTCCTCTTCGAAGTGCCGAATGATGATAGTGGCCTGCACTAAAATTCACTTTCTGCTTGCATTTGAGGAATGAGGTCACAAAAAAAATTTCCTAGGCCTTTAAATCTTGTTCTATAATATTCAATGTACGATTCTGTAACTTAAATATTGAAAATAAATAAAGAAAATCATGAGTTCTCCAGAAATGCAACAAAAAGGTAACAGTTTTCGTTTTGACTCTCTCAGAAAGTGGACATTTTAGCAGATGGGGGGGTCGTCCGACACCCCCGGCCCTCCCCCGGCGTACTACGTATACGAGTATATAGATTGTGAGATGAGTGCTGGCCCCATAAGAGCGCGGGGCCCTGGGCACGTGTCCGTTGTGCCCTGGCCCTGCAGGAGAGTGAAAAATTATATCAGACACCGAAAAAAGTTTAATCTTGCCTGAGTATCCTGAGTATCCTGTCCACCCATAGTAAAGCCCAAGGAACCTATAGAGGAGGAATTTTTAAAGTTTGGAGGACAGCGTCCAGAGCTATCTAGCGGCGGCCGACTTCGCTCCCCAGCTCTCTAGCTTTTTAGGGGTATCTTAAATATATTTTGTTTTCTCAATTCATGGGTATTTCAAATATTTTAGTTATCCTAATATTTTTTGGGGGGGGCCCGGGCCATCTGGCTCCCCACCCCCGTATCCGCGCCTGCATATGCCTACAGCCGACGACACATTCCGTATTATAAGAAGTTACAGCACATTTTAAGCGAGTCAGCTCTGTACCCACTATCCGCATACACTCGAGATTTTCTAGGGGGCGGAGATTTTTGGGGGGGACCCCCCCCCCCTGTATCCGCCCCTGAAACCAGATGCATCATGTTGCTTCAAAGACACAAGCATACCTTGACCCAAGCCATGGGCATTTAAATTCCAAACTCCATAAAAGTGTATAATGTTGCCTCAAGGACCCAAGCGTACAGCGACCCACGTGTACAGTGTTGCCTCCAGGTCACAAGCCTAGTGCAAAACACGTGAACGTGTACTTTTTTTTACATTTCATAAAAACGAACAACACCACTGATATATATATTACCCTAATTCGATCTATACTGTGATTTTTCTAGAAGCTTGATTCTGTATAATATTTACCCAAAAAGGATAGTTCTAGCAAATTTTCAGAGAAAAGTGCATAATGTTGCTTTGGAGACACAAATACATATTGACCTAAAGCATGACCATGTAGCTTTAGACTGTACTAATGCTTATGACATGGTAATGATAAATGATTATTCTATGGACTGTGATTTTTTGGGAAAACATACCTGTGCATATGTGGAATTGACAATCCTAATTTGTCAGCAAAAATCCGCTAAGCCGCATCGTCTTCTTTCTCCCGCCGGTAGCTCAGCAGGCAGTGGCACTGAGCTGAGTGGGCGCAGATTGTAGGGCTGCCGTTTTTCCGGATCTGGGTTTCCTCCGTTCTCTAAACATTAGATGAGAAAGAAAACGGCTATAGATAGTACTATTGGACCATGTACTAATGTAAACCGATGAATATTAGATTACCGCTAACTCTTTCCCTAATAAGATAAATGATCATCGCATAATATAAATTATATAAATGAAAAATCTTACCTAGTATTTCTTCCTTTTAAAGTGCCTTAAACAGTTGTCGGAGCTGTCACTGTCACACTGCTCCTCGTGTGATGAATCCGATTCTGAGGTGAATATAGGATTCCCTTCGTTACTTTCACAATTATCACTGGAAAAGTCTACGTTGTCAGTATTTTCCTCACTATTATCGATATGGTATTCGCTATGATCCTCACTGTCATCATTCTCTGAGTCAGTCTCTTGTGTTTCTGAATTTATAATATTTAGTGGTTGTACATCCTCTTCACTTGGTCCATTATTTATTTGATTTTCGTCCTCACTACTGTCCTCTTCACTAGTGTGTAATAAATTGAGAGCCATAACACCACTTCAACACATAAACACCACCATGACACCAGTTGAAAGTTAGTCTACCATTCAAACGCGTCTTCTTTTAAAAACTAGAAAACGGAATATGGCAATGATCGACGACTTACCAACTTTTACAAATATGTACGTCCATTAAATCTGCAGCTATTATTTACTTGTGACAAATACTATCACTAACACTAAAGTAGAAAGCGCTAAAGTTTATATTTCTTACCTTAATGAAGTCTTACTCCAGTGAAGAATATAGCTAAAGTGGTCGAAGGAATGATTTCCGTAGGCTGACGATACCTCGTCTAGGAAAATGAGACATCATTTTTGCTGATTATCAGGAAAATATGGCACATTCATGTAGCTGCATATATCCATAATATTGTGGGAAAATCATAAGAACTAATATTCTTAATAAAAAAAAGGTTCATTGTAATTACATTTAGCATTTATAAGGAAATGAAGAGGAAACGGAATTTTTTTCCGTCGATGACGTCATGTCCGTATAGCGTCGTCTGCTTCCGTTTAGCAGACGAATTTCCGCCGAACGGCAGCCCTGGCGCAGTGATGATATGATGGATCATAGAAAATGGGTCATCGAAGA
>NW_026110692.1:5000-83769 GCF_024679095.1 Eriocheir sinensis
CTCGTCACTCGCTTCCCTGTCGGCGTAGACCCGTCTTTGGCTAAGGAGGTGCCAGGCGTATACACGGCTCGTCGTTTCCACCAATACGGCACGCCCATCAGTCGGCTTGTGGTGCCCCGCGAGCCGCGACACCACTCGTGTCATCATCATCTTCACCGGCAATATTTTCCGATGACAACAGCGGTATCGACCGCTAAAAGCACAACACGGACTCCAACACATGATTGTCCCCACTGTTCATTTACCAACCTATACACAATTGCAATTGCCCATTAACGCACCCGCTTATCTCTCTAAGCCAAAAACACAATCAACTGCGGCCAAAACACGATCAGCCGCGGAACAAAATGTTATGAAAACAAAGCTGCGTCACCGCGTGACAGCTACACTAGGATTAAAATCGACCTTATTACACATGTCGGTTAGGTAGATTATTGTATGAGCTCGGTGTGAGTTTGATGTATGACTCACACGCCTGACGTATTACCCTCGTGATGTCTGTATGTCATGCTGCCCTATATAAAAAAGCATTCATGCAGCCAAGAGATCAGGATCAACCAGCACTCTGTTCGTTGCTGGACACTCAGTTGTCCTTCCTAGACAACATGGGTAGAACATTCATCGTTGCTACTGTGAGTATGGAGTAATGTGGTACCATAGAGGAAAGCGTATCTAACATATCTATTGTGTTCTATTATCTTAGTTTTACTTAGGATTATATTTCTATGATACTTTATTGTGTGAGTTTTTACTCAATATTATACCAGTGTTAACGTCAGTAATAGTGAAAGAAAACCTGAAGACTCATTGAGTCTAGTAAGCCAGTCGCTGGTTTAAACAATATTTTTACCCTCTGTAATATTAAGTAGTATTAAGGTAGAATAAAATACATATAGGAAAGGCGACACCGTTTCATCACCCCATTTACGAACTCCTTTAAATACTCCTAAAGTACCAGTATTTTAAGTCAAGTGTTACTAGTGCAAACAGTGTGTCGTCGCCCCTGTGTGACCCGGGATTGCGGGTTACAACATTGGTGTCAGGTGTGGGGTGGTGAAACATGTGGTGAAACATGTGGTGAAACTTGTGGTGAAACTTGCGATTTATATTGGTTTATATTGGTATTGTACTGGTGTATGTCCACATCCGAAAGCGAGGGAGAAGACAGTTATTCTTGGAATTACGGGAATAAGACTTTAGAGTTAAAATGCCAGACGAAGGCAAGAACCTCCCCAAAAGGAGATGGAAAATCGATCACCCTTGCCCATGATGATCTTGTCACGCTACTTAGCCGTCATACCTTGAATGATTTTAGTAGAGTGCAGGGACTCTATATTTTGTGGTGGAGAAGAAAAAGTAGCAAAGCACCAAACATCCCATGCCATAAGCTAGCAAAGAAATGGATAGAGGATATTGAAAGCCGGACACAGGCAAATTGGGACACTACCGGAAAGATTGAGTTAGCTAAACAATATGCCCTGGGAGCAGCGCGCGATCATCTCCTCGGTTGTATCACTAGATGTGGACAGGATTGGGAAAAGTAAAGGAAGACTTCCTACGTGTGTTTCCCACAGTAAGGACCTTTTCGGTCCTCCAGAAAGAATTGGGAGAGGCAAACGGCGGACAGGAGAAACATCCGCACCTTCCTCATCCGCCTGGAGACATTGAGAGACGAGTTGATCGCTCTCAAGCCTGACAATGCCAGTTTGCTAACTGAGATAACCGCTTTACGGCTCAGAGAGGCTTTCCTCCGGCCCTCTTACTCATCCTAACGGAGGAAGAAAAGGGGACCCACAGAAGGTATTAAAGAAAGGGTATGAGTATATTAAAGCTTATCCAGAGTCGAAGCTATCCGATGCCGATATCGCCAAAGAAATAAAAGTGCTGAACGTCTGTTCCACCCAGGCATCCGGACCCAAACATGTCTCACAAGCCCGTCCTCCACGCCCTCCAGGCCAGTCACGTTACCCGATACCCCAAAGGGGAGGACGGCACGCCGCGCCACCTACACGCCCATATGGGAACGCGCCCACGCCACCTACATGTTATGCTTGTGGGTATGTAGGACACATGGCTCGCGATTGCACATATGGAAGGCAGTAGGGGTACCTACCACCCACCAACGGGCTCGGTACCCTCAGTACCAGCCCACTCGAAACAGGCGTCAGCCTGTCTCGCCTTGCGCTGCCTGGCGCCCGGAGTACACGGCCGGTCCCTCACCCCGTAGCTCCTGGGTCAACCCTGACCACGAGAAGAACAAAAAAAACCCGACCCCAGAGTAGCTGCGGCAGTCCACGGCCCTACCAACGCCCTAACGTTGAGATTGTGCGTAGGCGCTAATGCACGATAGGAGATGGTTTACGCAATGCTAGACACAGGAGCATGAGCGTCCCTAATAGAATAAGATTTATTTAGGAAGGTATGCGGGAAGATGATAGTTACAGAACCTCTCTCCATACAAGGGGTAGATCGGACTCCAATCCCTAATAAAGGAATAGCCGAAGTAGTAGTAGACTTTGGGCACGGAGAAATTATAGAAAAGTTTGTAGTAATATCACAAGGTATAGTGTTACCAACAGCAGTTTTGTTGGGCCTAGAATTTATGTGGAGACAAAATGTGGTAGCTGCACCGCTGGCCACACCTGGGCAGTTTAGTGTAATGGTGGGCGCCTACCCAGTGGAAGTACATTCCCTGGCTGCGGACGATATGAGCCCGTACCCAGAAGATCATAAACCTACTTTAGACGAGATGGAGGAAGTACCAGTGAAAGCATACGCTATTAACGTGGCGTCCTTGCTCCCAGGCACGGTTGAGATTGGCAGAGCCCAGCAAGCCTTATTTCTCCCAAGGTCCAATGATATCCCTTCTTCATTTTTATTTCCCGGGTTAGTAACCTTAACTCCTAACGTCAAACAAACTAAAGGCAAATTCATCATTCCCTATGCTAACCCAACTGAAGAAACTATTGAGATGCCAACAGGTGAGGTGATGGGACACATTTATTCTTGTCACTCAGAATACTATCAATCATCGACTAATGAATGTGTAGCGGCTGTCACAAAAACAGCTACAAAGCCGCCTGTCACCCAGTCAAGTAAGCAGATGGTACTCGATAAGCTGATAGACGAGCTATTTTTACCCTCACAACGGGAAAATTGCTGTCTGAAGGGCTTAACCCGCAAGTATCCTGATGTGTTTGCTCTAAAAAACGAGCCACTCACTATTACCCCCTATTATGTTCACACTTTAAGGCTAAAAAATGACAAGCCTATATATAAAAAGCCATACCCAATACCAGTAAAATATCATAAAGAAATAGAGATTCAGCTCAAGGACCTTGAGGCCCAGGGTATTATACGCCCTAGTGCGTCACCCTACAGAGCACCTCTAGTCCCTGTTGCAAAGGATGGTGGAGTCAGACTTTGTCTCGACTTCCGCGCTCTGAACGATGAATTGATTGATGACAAACATCCCCTCCCTAACATTAACCTCATTTTGCAACAGTTAGGGGAAAGTAAAGTATTCACCTCCCTTGATTTGCGCCAGGGCTACCACCAATTCCCATTGGCAGAGGAATCTAAACACTAGACAGCCTTCACTACACCTTATGGCCTCTATGAATTCACTACAGTCCCCTTTGATTAAAAACAGCACCTGCAGCCTATCAACGGATCATGAATCAAGTTCTCATAGGTCTGACAGGAAGAATTGTACATGTATACCTTGATGATTTGATAGTACAAGGAAAGACATGGACCATCACCTAAAGAACCTCCATGCCGTCTTGGACAGACTGCAGAAGGCTCACCTGTCCTTAAGACTAGATAAGTGTTAATTTTTCAAAGAGCTAGTAGATTATCTGGTTCACATTGTTAGTGCTTCCGTCTTGAAGCCTCAGCCCTCAAAGGTACAGGCTGTGAAACAACTCACTCCTCCGAAAACAGTAAAAGAACTTCAAGGTTTCCTGGGATTGGTTAACTTTATAGGAAATTCATTAAAGACTTTGCCAAGATAGCATCCCCACTTAATAATTTACTCAAAGGGAGGAAAGTAACCAAGAATGATAAGACACATCTGGAGTGGAATGAAGAGGCATTGCATGCATTTAGCACACTAAAGAACAGTCTAACGACTGACATTGTTTTAGCCTTTCCGGATTTCCGAAGCTCTTCAATCTCACCACAGATGCGTCAGATAAGGCAATAGGTGGTGTGTTGCAACAAAAGGATGAAATGGTAGTTTACGTCCCATAGCATATTTTAGTAGAACCCTGAATGGAGCAGAACGTAACTACTCAGCGGTAGAGAGAGAAGCTTTAGCAGTCATCTATGGCCTCAGTACTAACCGACCCTTATCTTGGGTTATAGGATACATCCTGTCGGACCATAGACCACTGACTTGGCTGTTAAAAGCACAGTACCTAGCAGCAGGATTGCACGCTGGCAGACACTTCTAGGAGAATTTGACTTTAGTATTGATTATCTCCCAGGCTCCAGCAACATGGTAGCAGATTTTTGTCAAGGATTAGGAATCAGGAGAGCGACGTGATAGAAGGCGAATTGATGCTCGAATTATGTCTGTCACCCTTACGGGTGGACAGGACATGTCTGTCGCCTCTCCGGAGGGACATGACAAACAGGATAAGTTTCTCCATTGGAGTCTTGCTGGACTCATGGAGCACCAGGATCGCGATCCTGAACTGAGAGAATTGAAGCATGCTTTTGAACAAACCACCGGTGGTAACGTACATGAGAGAGATGAGAGAAAGGTTGCAGAGAGGAGCAATGTAACGTTAAATGCAGCTAAGAGGCACTTCAAAAAACTGCCTCTTAGTGAAGTGTGTGTAGAGAACGGCATTCTCACCCGCGATGTTTGCGATGAATACAACAAGCAGAAAAGACTGGTTATCGTTCCACCAAGCTACATTCCTAACGCGTTAGCTTTGGCGCATTCCATGCTACCTGCAGGGCATGGAGGCACTAAGGTTACGTTGGCACGCTGTCGCAAGTTTGCGTACTGGCGGAATGAAGGCGGAGGTGGAGCAATATGTCAGATCTTGTCCTGTCTGTTGTCGGTTTAAGAAGAGGGGATCCCCGCCAGCTCCACTTATGAGGTATCCAGAGGTTGGCCAACCGTTTGACAGAGTCCATATGGATATTGTCGGACCTTTGTCTGTTTCAGACGAAGGCTATAGGTATGTACTGACAGTGATAGACGTCCTGTCACGCTTCTTGGTAGCAACCCCCCTTCGTACGAAGGCAGCCAAGGAAGTGGCAGCTGCGTTCTACAAGAACGTAGTCTGTGTACACAGCATCCCGCCGATTCTAGTCACGGATCAAGGAAAGGAGTTCGTCAACACTCTCTTACGAGAGTTGACTCAGTTGTTACAGATTGATCATCTAAGGACAACTCCTTATCACCCGTCTGCAAACGGTGTGATAGAAAGGCCTAATGGCACCTTAATAAATATCTTGAGAACTTTGTGCGAGGACAATCGCGGTATCTGGGACCAAATGCTTCCGGTTGCAACACACGCCTGCCAATACTGCCTACCATCGTGTTCTGAAAGATTCACCATTTTTCTTGCTTTTCTCTCGGGACCCAAATGTTCCTTTTGAAGTGCTTGAGAATAAACTCCAACCTTGTTATGATGTTGACAGCTATAAAGCATTTATTTAGGTCTAGTGTCGGCAGCGGACCTATAAACTATGTCAGACCAATATAGATCTAGGATGGCAGGAGTCAGAAAGAATGTTTAGGAAATCCAACCCACACCAGGTGGTAGTAGGAGATCGTGTCTACTTAAGGCATGTTTGTACAAAGGGCGAACCAAAGAAGCTCCAGCCCTTGTTCAATGGACCTTTAGGTGCTAGAAAAATAAGCCCTGTAGTCTTACGACTGCGTCATGTTAGAGGTGGTAAGATCAAGACAGTTCACACAAATAATGTTCAGGTCGTTCACGAGGACTCTCTTGGCTTCCATGACTCTCCTAATGTCAGGCGTGCATACCCTCCCCTCAAGTAGTAGAAGTGGACCCACTCCCCATGACTTATTCCCCCGAGGAGCCGCTGCCATTGTCCTTTCCAGCTCCTTCCGAGCTCTCCTCACCGGCTCCTGTCTCCTCAGATGCTTCAGAGGTCCCCTCATTGGTTCCCTCAGCTCCTTCAGAGCCCTGTGTCAGTCGCTCATTACGATCCAATACGGTACCCCCTTCTCTCCCCAATGTGATGGACCGCCCTCTTGAGTATCGCCAACGACCAACGAACTGATGCCCCCTATAATTACAGATCCTGGGTGTTGCCCTCTCCTTGTCTTCCCTTGATCCCTCCCGGGAGCAACCCATTCGTCCCGGCCTCGTCTTCTCCCCAGTCTTTAAGGGGGGATCCTCGATTCAGAAAAACTTTTTTATTATTGCCATTAGAAACTTCCCGTTTTCTAGTATTGAAGAGCATGAAAAGAAATGGGTTTGCCATAAGTTTCATAGATATCTGATTAATTTTTTTTTTTAAATATTTTTTTTTAAATTTTTGGGGTTTTTAAGTTTTAATATCTCTCTTCTAAATACTTGCAGAACATTTTACTTGGCATTTTCTGAAAGTATGATGTATATGGAAACTTTTCATCTTATTTTATTTTCCGTAATTTGTTTATTTTCAAAAGTATGAATAAATAAGTAAAAATATCACATTTTTAAAGAAACTTTATTTTCAAACGCATGTACTTTATAGAAGATCAACAAAAAACTTCATTTTATAAGATTAAATTATTCTTTTATGTCCCACTAACTGAGAACTGAAAAGAAAATAAGAATTGATGTAAGTGGTGATGAGATATTTCCAATCAGATATCAGTAACTCACTAAAAAACAACATTTTGAGAAAATCGCGTTTAAAGATTTTACATGTAAATTTCACATAGAAATATTAATCCTACAGTTTTTTTGCACATATAACATTTTTTCCAGAATTTTATAAGGAACATAAAGCAGTCATTGTTTTGTTTGGAAACGAAAAAAATATATGGTAAATGTTGATGTCTTTGGTGGTCACTCTACGGTTCCTTAAAATTTTCCTCCACCATATCCCTCCACTTTTTCATCCTTGCTTATCTTAGATCTTTTCCTCCTTGGAAGGGATATTTCCATTGACTTTTGGAGTCTTTTCTTTTCTAGTTTGACCTCGGTTCCAGATTCTGATATCCCTCCAAAGATTTCATGGAGCAAGGAACTTTCAATGTATCCTTTGTTATGTTCCAAGACGGTCATGTGGAAAGCAAACATAGTTGTTTGAGCACCATGAAACTTGGTTTTCAAGCATCTTTTCCACAGTTTGCTATGGAAGGATTCATTTTTGTTTTGCGTTCTCCCTTTTAAACATCGTGAGAGAAGAGTAGGTTGTGTCAAGTCTATATTATACACCAAGCACAAGTTTCAGTTCACTCTCTGAAAGGTCAAGTTTTATTTTCATATTTTTATGAGAGGGTGGTGGTCTCTTCTCAGCCAAGGCTTTCTTATAAAAACACCAAGAATCCACCCCTTCTGGACATCTGCTATGTTTTGGAATTTCATCTGTGCTTGTCAGATGGAAAACTGCGCGCCACTCACGCCGAGTTAGTCCCGCATGGCAGCAGCAGCCTCTCGCTCCACCCAAACTGTCATACTGCAGTATGTAATAAAAAACATACTTCAATGGTCTAAATAACGTATAAACAATAAATATATGACCACTCATATGGCAACAGTACGCACTCAGCTGCCTCGTGGGGGTGGGATTTAACAGCGCTGAGACCTTTAAAATTTAAAGTTCTCGTACGGCTGGCGCGGCACTGAACTCTCCGAGCCCGGGACTACTTGAAACCATGAAAACCTAACAATGACAAATTTGAGCCCAAACCATGATTTGAATCGAGGATACCCCCTTAAGATGCTGTTGACAGGACGGTACTATATTGTCCCCGTCGTCATCAAGACGGACGACATCCAACGTCCTCTCATCAACGTGGCAAATCTAACAGCGGAAGTTTCATGGTCGATTGAACATATGAATCAATCGTTCCCTACTGTTGGTCTACTCAGGCGCACTCTAGACTCTTTTCACATTGAGTTTGAGAAGTTATTCAAAGATCTTAACAGCTTTCTGTCGGCTATGAGTGGTAGAGATGGAAGCCCGTTTCGGACTCGCCAGAAGCGAGGGGCCGTGGATTTCCTTGGCTCGGTAGCAAACCTCCTTTTCGGTACGGCCACTCAGGCCCAAATAGATGTGATACACGGGAAGCTCTACAAGCTCTACACTCTGTCCACAGAAGAGAGACGTCAACTTAACCTCCATCAGGAAGTCCTCAACGCCACAGTTCGGGACCTCCGTCATATTCATTCTGCCATCTCCCGTCTAGAGTCCGCCTCGGCTTTGGCCTCAGGTATTATCCGTCAGTTCTCGCTAAAAACCTTGCAAATTGAAGGGGAAATGCGTATTTTGGAGACTATCCTTCTCATTCAGTTGGCACTTAGTGACCTAAATCATGATACTCTGAATCTCAAGCTTGGCCTTCAGCAGCTGTCCCAAACGCAGGTTTCTCCTCCTCCTTCCAAATGATGTACTATTTCGTGTGCTCAGCAATGCGTCACCCATTACCCAGGCTTACTTTTCCCTGCAGCACATGAATATTTAGCATTTTATAGATATTTCTATAGTTTTATTTCTAAAGTTACGCTTTACTAAGTAAACATTCACTTATAATTACAAATCCCCATGAAAGGGGATCCCTCTGACGTGTTCGATGTGTTTAAAATGGACGCGTTGCCTTTTCATCTTGATGGCACGCCATATTTTCTGCACACCGACACGCTTTCCACTTACCTTGCGGTTTCTGAAGACCGCACTCACTATATGCTCTTAGACTCCTTGGACCGCTGTACTAAACACCACCTGCACTATGTATTTCCACCAGACCCCCCTGTCTACTCGACATCTGTCCGGCGCTGCGAGATCGCTCTTCTCGATCGCCCAGACGCCCTCTCGCTGTGTTCTAAGTCTCTCCTCAGAGTCTTCCCCGGTCTTCATCCCGTCTCCTGCGGGCTGGGTCTTCGCTACCGATACTCCCCAGGTGGTCACCATGGTCTGCCCGGACAGCCCAGTCTCCAAATACAGGCAGACCATCGACGGGACGGGTATCCTCCGCCTTGGTATGGGCTGTAGTGCCCACTCCGACGCCTTCAGCCTCCCTGCCTCTGCTCCTATGGACGGTGACGCCCCGCTGACGGTTCATCGCGCCCCCTTCCACATCGGACGTGACGTGGTCTCATCGCTCCTGGCCAAGACTCCCTTGGCCCCTTCCCTCCCCTGCCGCCGTCGCCCGGGTCGTCTCTGGCCCCCTGCTGGACCTCCTCCTGCACTTCACGCGCTCCAGGAATCCGTATCTCCGGTCCCCGCCTTCGACCCCTTCCTCCCTTGGTGGGGTGGATGCTCCTCCTCGGCGTCGTCTTCGTCGCCGGTGGGGTGGCCTTCTTCTGTCTCTTCAGGTCCCGTCTCTCGCAGGCCTCCTCCCCCACGATCCCGCCATCCCCGTCTTGGCCCTCCATGGTCGTCCGCCGGGCGGAACGCTTCGTGCCACGAGGACGTGGCGTGATTTTAACGGGGGGGGTATGTGGTGCCCCGCGAGCCGCGACACCACTCGTGTCATCATCATCTTCACCGGCAATATTTTCCGATGACAACAGCGGTATCGACCGCTTAAAGCACAACACGGACTCCAACACATGATTGTCCCCACTGTTCATTTACCAACCTATACACAATTGCAATTGCCCATTAACGCACCCGCTTATCTCTCTAAGCCAAAAACACAATCAACTGCGGCCAAAACACGATCAGCCGCGGAACAAAATGTTATGAAAACAAAGCTGCGTCACCGCGTGACAGCTACACTAGGATTAAAATCGACCTTATTACACATGTCGGTTAGGTAGATTATTGTATGAGCTCGGTGTGAGTTTGATGTATGACTCACACGCCTGACGTATTACCCTCGTGATGTCTGTATGTATGTCATGCCTATATAAAAAGCATTCATGCAGCCAAGAGATCAGATCAACCAGCACTCTGTTCGTTGCTGGACACTCAGTTGTCCTTCCCTAGACAACATGGGTAGAACATTCATCGTTGCTACTGTGAGTATGGAGTAATGTGGTACCATAGAGGAAAGCGTATCTAACATATCTATTGTGTTCTATTATCTTAGTTTTACTTAGGATTATATTTCTATGATACTTTATTGTGTGAGTTTTTACTCAATATTATACCAGTGTTAACGTCAGTAACCAATAGTGAAAGAAAACCTGAAGACTCATTGAGTCTAGTAAGCCAGTCGCTGGTTTAAACAATATTTTTACCCTCTGTAATATTAAGTAGTATTAAGGTAGAATAAAATACATATAAGAAAGGCGACACCGTTTCATCACCCCATTTACGAACTCCTTTAAATACTCCTAAAGTACCAGTATTTTAAGTCAAGTGTTACTAGTGCAAACAGTGTGTCGTCGCCCCTGTGTGACCCGGGATTGCGGGTTACAACAGGCTTGTTATCACCTGGAGCCTCTCCGACCCACCACCGTCGGAATTCACCTTTAGCTTCCTTCCTTGCCTTCCACCCTGCGAGCTTAGAAAGATGAAAGATGAGCAACCTTGGTGCTACAAGTGCTGGGGAATTGGCCATATATCCCGGTATTGTTCCGCCCCCTCTGACAAGTGTGGCTGGTGTGCAGGCACTCACGACTCCCGCACCTGCCCACACAGCACCCCCTCTCAGCCCACCTCCGCTGATGGTGCTTCTACGTCAAAGCAGCCTTCACTGTCCACTGCAGACACATCAGTGTGGAAGTGCCCTCGCTGTCACGAACCAGGAGTCAACGTGTGGCATGGCTGTGCGAGTCGCTCCCCCGCTGCCGTCTCAGTTGTCAACGCGCTGCCTCCCGCTCTTCACACCTCCCGTCAAGCACCACCACCACGGCCGCGATCCGGCGCCACCTCCCATTCTTCAGCCACTACCACGCCTGAGTCGCCACAAGTTACCGCTCTTCGTGAAGCTGTCGCAAAGTTGACAGCGCGATGCACGGCCATTGAAGCTCGTTTCGAAGCTATTGATGCCCGTTTTGCTGCCATTGAGGCGGGTATGGCTAGCATTAGGGCCGAGCAGGTCGCCGCCGGCCGCACACTCGACACGCCTGTCGAGTCCAACCAAGCCCTCGTCGCGACCGTCACCACTTTCTCAGAGAGCCTGGACAACATCGCCGCCAGCTTTGAGAAGCTCAGTGCACGGTTCCCTGAGGACCCACCACGACCCCCGCCTCGCGGCAGCGCTACTTTGACGTCCTCACCGGCTTCCCGTTCACCCAAAGGCAGACTTCAATAACGGAATGCAGCTTCACATCATCTCTTGGAATGCCTGTGGAATCAAGACCTACCCAAAGCTGACTTCTCTCAAAACATACATAGGTCGCCACCACCCACACGTCATACTTATTCAAGAAGCTTTTGCAGGCTGTCATGTTCCTGAGGATGCTCCACCTCTCCCTGGCTTCGTCTCGTATGTTCATCACGTCAGGAATGGCCTTGTGAGCTACATTCACTCCTCCATTCCCCACCAGCTCCTGCGCTGCTCTACAGATGACGACATGACGTTCCAGCTTTTTGAGATCACGGTGGGTGATGGGAAGCTGCGGCTCTGCAATGTCTACTCTGCTCCAGGAAGGATCAATCTCCCTGCAGCTGCGCCTCACGGCATGATTTACATGAGTGACTTCAATGCCCGGCACCCCGCCTTAGGTGATGTCTCTTCCACCCCAAATCGTAGTGGACTGCCTCTGCTTGAGTAACTCCGCCGCCACCGCCTCACTCACTGGCCTACTGGGGGCGCCACACACACCCGAGGTGGCACGCTCGACCACATCATCACCTCCGGTTTGGTAGCGTCGCACGTCAGGTGTTTTTTCTATCCGCACTCTCTTCTCCGACCACGTCGCTCTTGGGCTTCAGTATTCCCTGCCAAGTGGACCTTCTCTTCCTCGTACTGCCTCCGCATCACCATTCCTCCGAAGTACTGCCCCAATTACATATCCTACATTTCCAGTCTTCTACCGACATTTGATTTCCAGTAACCTGAAAACCTGTACTCTTCCCTAGTTGGCTCAACACACGAATTTTACACCCGTTATGTGACGCGTCCGCATGTTAAGAGAAATCGTGAGGCTTTTGCCTGGACTCTGGACCAACGTATTCTCCAGGCAGAAAGGAAGGCTGTGGATGACGGCCTTGCCTTTCAGGGGCAACCAACACCTGCGCGTCTTGTACAGTACCAGGCATCCAGAGATGACCTCGTTGCCCTTCAACAATGTGTGCACACGGAATCCTGGAGAAAATACACCGATGGCATCAACCATCAGACAAGCGTCGGCTCCATGTGGCATATGATAAACAGCGTAATTAAGATGAAATCCCCGAGTGCTCTCCACCACAGCCCAGCCCAGTATGCACAAGATTTAATAAATACCTGGTCTGAGCAGGCGCAGGCACGCAATCTTCCCGCCCACATTCAAGATGCTCTCTCTACCCACAGGAACGTTCGTACCCTGCGTCTAATGGCTGCACTCCTTCGAGCGGATGAAGATGATGACGTGCTCATCACAGGGGATGAACTGCGCCGTGCTCTCACCAGGTGTAAGGCAACGGCTCCCGGGGATGACGGCGTTACTTACCAGGTCCTCCGACTCCTCCTCAAAGTCCCCGGTAATCCCTTGTTGCAACTTTACAATCTGTGCTTCTGCAGGGGATACGTACCGGCTGCCTGGACCTCCAGTACCATTGTGCCCATCCCAAAGCCTGGCACAGATAAGTTCAGGCCCATATCCCTCACCTCCTGCTTCTGCAAAGTGTTAGAGCGTGTACTCCTCACCCGCCTCATGTTTCGTCTACAAGATAAGTTATCTCCCTGTCTGTATGGTTTCCTGCCACAGAGGAGCACGCATCACTGCCTGATGGAGCTGTACGCCCGCCTATCCCCCACCAGTGTAGTAGCCTTTCTTGATCTCAAGAGTGCTTTCGACATTGCTAACAGGGAGGTTATTCTCGACCAGCTGGTTGAGTTTGGTGTGCGGGGAAATCTCCTGCGATGGATACGTGGTTATCTGCGTAACAGGACCTCACGTGTGCTCTTCAAAGGAGCAAGTAGTACGTACAAGGAACTCGAGCTTGGTACTCCACAGGGCGGGGTGTTAAGCCCCTTCCTTTTCAATATCCTGATGCACCGCTTGCTGACACTTCTTCCCGACATTCCCGGTACTACTGTCCTCTGTTACGCTGATGACATCTGTGTGCATTCCAACTCTGCTCCTGACCTTCAGCGCTTCCTCCAGGCTTTCCATGAATCGGCGTCTGCTTGTGGCCTCATCCTTTCCCCTGACAAGAGTCGAATATTTTCTCCACGGGGCCCCAGAGTACTTCCTGTGCTCACTGCAGGACACAGTATCATCCCGCCCTGCACACAGTACCTGTACCTGGGAGCGCCGGCGCGCGTCACTCCTGCCACACCTGCTCGGCAGCGCACCCATCCCATCATACAGGACCTCCTGCACCGACTAGAACAACGCTTTATCCCCTTCAAGTGGCTGACTAATAATGCTGCCGGAATCTCCATCCCCTTGGCAAGAACCATTTACCTTACCTTTATACGATCAGTCATAGACTATCTCTCCCCAACCCTCAGTCAGCTCTCCAAGACCTCCCTAGAACCTTTAGAAAAATTCCAGAATAAAGTGATGCGGTACATCCTTGGGTGTCCCACTTCCACCAGGATAGTAAATATGCTAACCGAGCTTGATCTTCCTCCAGTTAAAGAGAGAATATACGCCAATGTCTCCTCCTTCAGTGTTAAGTGCCTCCACTCTCCCCATCTTACTCCGCACTATTCTCACGTCCTGAGAGCATCACTTGACCCCGCTGCGCCCCGCCCTCCACTTCGTCCCGGCGTCCGCACCCTCGTCAACACAGTGTGCTCCACCCTGCAGCGCCTTGACCTGCGTGTTCCCGTGGTTGAGGTTGATCATGGTCCACCTCCCTGGAGGATTTCCACGCCACAAGTCACCTTCACACCCACTTCCAAGGCGGACCCACCACCACTGCAGAAACAAATGGCACTGGAGCACATCAGTGCGGTGTCCTCCTCTGTCCCTGCCGCGCACCATCTCTACGTGGACGGTTCCGTGCAGCCAGATGGCAGTGCGGGGTGCGCTATGTACTCGCCTGACGTAGAGCCACCGGAGGGAGGCTGGGTTGGCCGCAGGCTGCCTAACTCGTCCAGCTCCACCTACTGCGAGTTACGGGGACTCCTGCTGGCCGTTACTTTCCTCTGCGAACGCCAACTGCATGGCGTGATCTTGTGTGACTCTCAGTCAGCCCTTCAAGCCCTCTCGGCTCCACAACCCACTCATCGCTGCCAAGTTCAACAAATCTTGCGTCAGTTAGTCTCAGCTCAGGATAGTTCCCTCAACGTTCACTTCGCATGGATTCCCTCCCATGCTGGCATTGCAGCCAACGACCAGGTGGATCTCCTAGCAAAGGACGCATGTCGACTCCCCCTGCCCGACGGCGCCACACCCTCCCCCCGCTATAGTCCAGCAGATCTGTGAAACAAATGTGCCTTTGGTGATACAAGCATGAAATTTGGCACACTGCTAGGGCAGTATCTTAGAAAGATTTTTGGATATAGGGACAAAAAAGAACGATACACGCAGCAGCTCTTCACTCCACACACCACCGCACGGAGGCTGAGAGGCCTCACAGTGGATCTATCCAGCACTATGACCACTTCCGTCTCTCCCCACCAAAGTATCGCCGACACGGTCTGATGGTTCGTAGGCATAACATTGTGGCTGCTCGACTTCGACTTCGATACCGACCAGTGTGGCAAGTGTCTGCGGCTGGGGACATTCCTCACTTTTCCGACTGCAAGCTGTGCGACGCGCCCAACGCCAATAGTCTGCACCACTACTGCCTCGAGTGTCCCTCGGTCAGGGACATGCTGCCACAGGGTCGGCCCTTGCTCAGTGTTTGTGACTTTATTCTCAAAGACAATAATTTGGATGTCATCCTGGTGCGACACCCACACTTCGGTGGGTGCTGACTGCTACTCTGTCCTTGAGTGTGTCCTGCAAGACACAGACAGCCCTTAACACATTAGCCTCGTTACTTCATTGATGGCATGTCCTGTGTGGCACTTTAATTAGAAATTGTCTTGTACAACCCCCCCCTCTCGGTCACCGGTCTCCGGACCGCCCAGACCTCCCTTCTCTCTCTACACTCTCCTGTCTTAAACAACCCCTCTCTCTCTCTCTGATTATGTGTTTGTCTTTCTTAATACGTATTACTTGTATTTACCTGTTGTATTTTCATGTTTTTGTTTTGTTTCCATCTATTTTTCAATGTTATTATGTATGTTTTATATGTATTACATAACATCATGTTTCAAGAGTTCTCGTTTACGTTTACACTTATTTTGTACATGTTACCATGTATTTAAAAAAGTTTGCCGCTTTAAGGCGCAATAAATTTATACAAACCTGCCCTCGACAGGTTAAGTTGCCAGGTGTCTCCTTAATAATAACTTCTCAAAAGATTGTTAAAACACGTCGGCCAATTTGGGCTGGCTAGCATCTGCCCACCATCCACCCCATAGGGCGGGGTAGCATCTCACGGGTTAAGATGGGTGAGGGAAACTGGCGTAGCAGTGTCAGGAGGTCTTGCCGATTGACTGGTGTGCTGGGTTGGGAAAAAAAAAAAAAAAACGAGTGTAGGTAGGTTTTATATGAATTTGAGCAGCATCGGCATGTAATGGAGTGTTAAGGGACAGCGGAGTATGTGCTATATTATTGGAGATGAAGAGTGTGTCGTGAACGATGGCACAGTCAGGTACAGGGAGGAGCAAAGTCAAAACATCCGGCACACAGATCAGGACGCTTTACTTGACGTCGACGGTACAATCGGCTGGAGACAACTGCCTGCCAGCGCTGCGCTCACTACCAACACACATATGGGCTCAGTATTTCGAGGGTTCATGAATCAATGAACAATTCAATCTTTCATCGAGCAAACGATACATGTTGCAAGTTAATAATTACATTTCTCCACTTACATCCATATCACACTCCCCCCTGATCCTAAAGATCACTTATCCCTATGAAACATTATACATAATGAAAAAAAGATTCCGTTATATGCATACAACTCCTGCTTTAACCTAAGGCAAGTCACAATACTGAAAAAGGACGACAGGTTGACGTTCTCTTGAGCTGCGGCGCGGAAGGGGCCGTTCTGGTTCCTCTCCATTCCCCTCGCGACTTCTGCTTCAAATGTAGTCGGCCTTTCTACACAATTCGCTGTAGTGTTTTCAGTAGTCATCGGCGTCCATGTAATCCTCCTCATCGACTCCACGACCGGTGGTGGTGACGTGATACGCCGCAGGTCACGCACGTGGCGCGGCATGTTGTCAACTTCAACATTCTGTGGGGAGACTGTTTTTGTTATTGTTCCGACTTCTGCTGGGATGGCGGACCCACACTCTGTCGCCTACCTGGAGCTTGCTTGCTTTATATCACTAAGCATTACTGTTTTATTTGTTCTGAAGTAAAAAAGGCAATTTTAGGATAGAACCCATTAAGTCTTTTCCAGGAATAGGCAGTCTCAGAACAATTCCTTATTAGTTTTCAAAAAACAATAGAAGACAAGTCTTATTTTGCCTCTTTTCAAGGACTTTATCACAGATTTACCCTGATTGTTGCTCAAAAAAATAAATACTGTGCTCATAGGGGCTGCTTTGTGAATTAATACCGGACAGGAACCACCTAGAAGTTCCTTCCATTTTACAGATGACATATACTGGAGGATATCGATACCTTACAGCATGTCTACTGTTATTATTTCACGGCCCGGTAGCTCAGGGGTAGAGCGTCTGGCTCACAACCAGAAGGACTGGGGTTCGATTCCCCGGCCGGGTGAAAATAAGCTGGGTTTATCTTCTTTCACGTGTAGCCCCTGTTCACCTAGCAGTGCGTAGGTACGCAACGTTAGGCGAGGAGTTGTGACCTCGTTGTCGCGGTGTATTGTGTGTGAGTGGTCTCAGTCCTACCCAAAGATCGGTATTACGAGCTATGTGCTCTTCCGTAGGGGAACGGCTGGCTGTCTCGAGAGAGACCCGCAGCAGACCAAGAGAAGAGGTTCTGTTTTTTCATAAAAGGTCTCATCTAAAATCCAATGTTCTTATGTTTGAAGTTATTAATAACTTCATTCATTCCTGGGACTTCAAATGTTATATTTGGAGTTCTATCCACTAACAATGGGACAAAAACTAATTTATTTTTCTAGTTTTATCCTCGTGGACATCTGTTTGAATTATCTAGTCTCTTGGCCAGGGTATGTGCCTACTTCACATTCCAAGACATGTAGTTCATTTACATCTTGGCATATATCTTTAGCAGCTGTTTCCGATATATAAGACCTTTGGCTACCTGAATATATTAAGCATCTCACTTTCCTACTTCTTTTTCCATTCCTTAATATTTATGTCATAGTAGGAAGCAACTTTGATGAATCAAGGCTTCTTTGAGCCAGACACAAACTTACGCTGGTCTTCGATTTGGGGTTTGATTGGTTATTCTGCGAAGGACACAGAGGAGTGGCGTGTTCTCTCTTTTTACATAAATGACATGCGAACTTTATTTTTATTTTGCTTGCCGTAGCAAGCAGATTCTACATGTCCTGAACCGGCACACCTTGTACACACACTCAGAAAACTATCGTTACAGTGGGGTCCGACGAATTTCACGCTGAGCAACCCGGTAATCTCGGTAGGGTTGGTAAGACTGGGATCACCCCCACCACCTCAGCTCTGCTGGGGGAAGCAGGACAGAGGGATAGAGAGGGAAGGAGACAGTGATATACCAGATATCACCATAATATTAACGGTGTGATTTGAGTCCCCCTTGTTTAAGCTTTATATTCACAAATTATTAAACAATAATGCTCATATGATAAACGTAACAGCGGTGGGTAGAAGTATTCCCCCATGTCAAAGACAAAAACAACCATCAACTCATGTCAGATATAGTTAAGCTCATAATGTGCCATCCAGGAACTAATGCTTCCACTGAACGTGTCTTTTCTTTCATGAACACGTTGTGGGCATCTGATAAAAACACAACTTCATATTGCAACGCTAATAGCATTACTGGTAAGAAAGATAAAGTTTAAACAGAGTTGCATGGCCTTCTGCAGGTTGTTTCAATCTACTCCTGGGCTACCCTTTTCTCTTGTGCTGCCTCAATGCCTGATAAAAAGTAGGAACTTTGCACGCTTTTTAAGTTGACGAATAAGGAATTTGGCGCGGCCGTTTTGAATTGCCGAAATTAGCAGTCTCTGGAGAATAGTAATTTATTTAATAGCTTGCATGCAGGAATTAATTTGTCTAACATGTTGGTATAATGACTCGCCGAGAATTATGAGAGAATTAATCTTATTGGGTGTATTCCATGATTGTTTCGAGACAAGCGAATACCATGACTCGAGTAGTGCATGTTATACTAATGAAACCAATGCCAACGTTATCTTACCATTTGGGTAATAAGTCAAGTTTATAAATACATTATTAATCTATCATAAGGGTTAGCTAAGTTCTACGTATCAGTCAGTGGGATTCACTCTTATATCCGAATCCTGAGTGACTCATCACCGCAAGGTGTTTATCATATTGCCTCCTTAACCCTATACGTTCCGACCCGGGCCACAATTGCCCCCCCCCCCCCCTGAGGATTTTTGTCAAAACGATCATTTTTTTTTATTACCAAGTTTAAAAGAAAAACAGACCTACTGATAAACGTAGAAAATACCGTAGATTAAGATGCGATATCAAAAATAACCATAGGAGCCTCCGTTATCTTGCTAAACACGAATATTTAGAAACACCGACGCGAATCATTTTGAAGCACGGCGATACGCCAGAAAAAACCAACGTTCAAACGCCTCCGGATGACGATATTATTACTGTTATAAGTATTATATACCTGTATTGTATAGTGCTATACTGAATGTTCTGCATCTTTTATGTTAACAAAGCTTTAGCTGATACACTAAACAGACCAACAAACAAGCTGGCTGTAATAAAAACATAATAAAAACGTACACAGCCCGCTGTGTACGAGAGTTATTCAACGGCAGTTGGCGACACGAGCTTGTGATTGCGGCGAGGCGATGACGAATTATGGCACATACAATACTTATTTTGACACTACCATAAGGTGATAACTGTGTCTCGTACATATGTTAATTTCTTGTACTTTGGCCAGACAATTCCTATATATAGCTAATAAAGAAAAAAACGTACGTGCTTGGAGTGAGTCTTGGTAACAGGTGTTCACATGCGCCGCGAGACGCTGAGTCGGCAGGCGTTAGCTTGGTCTAAAAGCTTACACACTGACTTCACGACATCATCACCGTTACCTGCTACCAAGGTCTGTTCGTGACGTAGGTTGACTCACAAGGAGTATAACAACAGTACTATGGCACAAAGTGAGTATGGGTTTACGGAGCCACAGGAAAGTTTTATTACTGATGTTATAGGTGATTCCTTGAGAGATGTTGATGTGTTTCCTGATCCATTATCAGAGAGTGAGGCAGAAGGAAGCGAATTTGAATATCAGGATGATGCTGCAGAGGTAGATGAATGGATTCCTAACAGACATAGGAAACAGTTAGTAAGAGACAGGTTAATAAACTCTTTGGATAGCTGCCTCAATGTAAATAACTATGATGATTTTCACCTTCCCCACGAAACCAAAGAGCATACAGTCTTCTTACAAAAGCCTAGGGGGTCACAGCCTGGGAAACAAGTAACCTGGCAAAACCAATGGACTAATAATGAGATTGAAAGTAACTTGATACGTGCAGGAAGTTTACTAGGTGAGGCAACTGAGGCTGACACAGCTATAAAAGCATGGGAATTGTTTATTACAGATCATATTATTGATGAAATAGTGCGGAACACTAATGTTAAAATTCAAAAGATAATTGACCAATTATCAGAGAGAGAAACAGTAAAGAAAGACACAGTACACATTAGAACAACAGATTCTGTAGAGATGAGAGCTTTTCTGGGCCTGTTATATGTTAGAGGTTTGTTAGGACAAAACACACATGACCAAAAACTTCTTTTCAAGGAAAAAATAGGTCACCCAATTTTTGGTGCTGTCATGTCATGGCATAGATTTGCTTTTCTTCATGCTAACATAACATTTGACGATCTCGCCACTCGCCCTCAAAGATGGTTACATGACAGGTTCGCAGCAGTGAGGGAGCTCTTTGAGGCATTCAATGTGCGCTGTAGTTCAGTCCTACAACCAGACGACTACTTGACCATTGATGAAACCTTATATGGATGCAGAACTCAAATAGGTTTCAAACAATACAACAGGAGCAAGCCTGTCCGATATGGCCTATTATATAAGTCGATCAACGCTGTAAGGTATCCGTTTACATTTAGAACAATTGTCTATTCTGGCAAACCCAAAGAAGAGCCCAGCCCCTATTACATACGCGGTACTCTGCCAACAGTCAAAGCACTAGTGAACCAGTTGAGTAGCAGTGTCAACTTGTGTGGCAAGACCATTAGTCTGGACAGACTATACACTAGCTTAGAGCTATTCGATTGGCTGTTGACGAAAGACATCACTGCTTTGGGCACACTAGATCAGTCTAGAAAAGGAATACCACCACAGATAAAGGAAGTCAATGCAAGAGAAGATAAATCTTATGAAGTGTACAAGGAAAAGTGTCAAGGAAAATGTACCTTAATTCCTATGTGAAACAAACCAAAAGCAAGGGCCTGCGTAACGTTTTGCTTTTGAGTACGCTGCCCCCCTTGTTAGGCGTCACTAAAGATGACAATCAAAAGAAGCCAGCAATATATAAACTGTATGACTTCACTAAAGGAGGCACTGATATTGTTGACCAGAGAATCAATTTTACACAGTTAACACCAAGTCTAGAAAATGGACTGTCAATGCATTTTCATATATTTTAGATACTGCTCGAGTGAATTTTCAAACAATATTTGGTAAAAATACCAACAAGGATCCCAGGAGTATAAATTCATTTAATTATGGCTGGGAGCTGGTGATGTCACTATGTATTCCACAAATACGGAGACGGAAGGAAACTCCTGGTTTGCCGCAGAGTACAATAGCTAAGATCAAACTGCTGCTAGATGACTCTGAACCTGAACTTGATGCTGTGCCTGAAGGGCAACCCGTCAGAGCAGAAAAGCGAGCGAGATGTTCAGCATGTCTAGATTCTATCCAGGGCCAGGTTACAAAAATAATAGATCTAAATTCAAAAGGAGCAGAATAATGTGTCAAATTTGTAAACATGTTGCTTGCGATCAGCATCTAAAGCATTTATGTTGTAACTGTTACGATAAATAATTATTGAAACCATAATTTGTATATATATATATATATATATATATATATATATATATATATATATATATATATATATATATATATATATATATATATATATATATATATATATATATATATATATATATATATATATATATATATATATATATATATATATATATATATATATATATATATATATATATATATATATATATATATATATATATATATATATATATATATATATATATATATATATATATATATATATATATATATATATATATATATATATATATGCATATATACATACATACAAATTATGGTACTGTACTGAAAGTTGCCAGGTAGCTAAAATATAATTTGTTGACAGTCACGATTTTATTTTCTATTTTGTTTGGCAGTGCTGAGCGGTTGTGTGACCCAGCAGAAAAAAAGACAGCAAGTCTACAGTCCGAGCCTGGCAACATTATTGTGTTGCGCACCGTTAGCTATAGTTCTTGTGTTTCTTAGCAGACATTATTATAAATAGTTTCGGCAAATAGAGTTTTATGGGCACCTGAATTCTATCTGCTGCTTAGCTTTTTGTAGTTTATTATCGGGAGTCATGGAGGGTAGCACTAGCACAGGTGACTTGAGTTGCAGGGAGATGAGAAAGGTAGCCATCTTGGGACACAGCTACGTTTCTAGGCTTATGTTTGACTCACCGATGAAGATGCCGTGGTTCGAGCTTGCTAAGTATGGTTCACCTGGGGCTAAAGTCAGTAACATCATGCAACGCCCTGTCTGGGAAGAATTTATTGACTACCAACCCGAGTTCACGCTTTTGCTGTTAGGCAGGAATGATATTAATGAGAACACAATACCCAGTGAGCTTGGAAGAGAAATTGCAGAGCTTGCCCTAACGGTTGAAGAACTCACTGGAGGTGCATGCCACATCATAAGCATTGAACCCCGCCTACAGCCGCGGGGTATAACACCAAGAAGGTACAAGACGGTAAAAAATGCAGTCAACAGGTGTCTCGGGAGGCTGCCGGACTCTAAATTCCGTTTCCATGGCATGGGCATAGAAAATGAGGACTTGGGGAGTGATGGAGTTCATCTAAATGCTGAAGGATCCGACATACTTCTTCATCGTCTCATTGAATTAATCGAGGAATGTTTGGGAGCTTAGGCAACTAATGTTTTCTGCCGTTTTCATGAATCTCTCTCTCTCTCCCTCTCTCCCGCCTGCCTTGCCGACAAAGTTACCAGTTATGCATTTCTTAGTGGCCGAGCCCAAGATACTCGTCTCGCGACGTAAAAGTGATCCACCCCTAACACACACACACACACACACACTAAAGATACTCGTCTCGCGACGTAAAAGTGATCCACCCCTGACTAACACACACACACACACACACACACACACACAAGATACTCGTCTCGCGACGTAAAAGTGATCCAACCCCTGACAAACACACACACACACACACACACACACACACACACACACACACACACACACACACACACACACACACACACACACACACAAGATACTCGTCTCGCGACGTAAAAGTGATCCACCCCTGACTAACACACACACACACACACACACACACACACACACACACAAGATACTCGTCTCGCGACGTAAAAGTGATCCAACCCCTGACTAACACACACACACACACACACACACACACACACACACACACACACACACACACACACACAAGATACTCGTCTCGCAACGTAAAAGTGATCCACCCCTGACTAACACACACACACACACACACACACACACACACACACAAGATACTCGTCTCGCGACGTAAAAGTGATCCAACCCCTGACTAACACACACACACACACACACACACACACACACACACACACACACCATCTTCTTTCTCTCTATAGAGGTATGGATGTAAGCCACAGTCATTGGCGACCCGGTCGGGGCCAATGAATTGCAATCTTAGCGAGCCTGCGCTAACCTTGCAACTCCCTTACGGATGGAGGCTTGAAAAAAACAAACAAAGATACTAGTCCCGCAACGCAAAAGTGATCCAACCCCTGATGGTAGTGATGATGGTTGTGGTGATGGAGGCAGGAAAAATCAGCACAAAATAGACTTCTGCGTTGAAGATAAGTGTGTCAGAGAGAGAGAGAGAGAGAGAGAGAGAGAGAGAGAGAGAGAGAGAGAGAGAGAGAGAGAGAGAGAGAGAGAGAGAGAGGCTATTTGACCGTTTGAACCTCTCTCTCTCTCTCTCTCTCTCTCTCTCTCTCTCTCTCTCTCTCTCTCTCTCTCTCTCTCTCTCTCTCTCTCTCTCTCTCTCTCTCTCTCTCTCTCTCTCTCTATATATATATATATATATATATATATATATATATATATATATATATATATATATATATATATATATATATATATATATATATATATATATATATATATATATATATATATATATTAACCAGGCAACAATGAGTGGTTAGCAAACCATGATACCCTGTCTGTGAACGGATAATACCTAAAATAATATCAGTGCCAGTGTCACTTGCTGCGAAATATTCATGTCATTCATATTCAGTTCCTTTCAATATAAGCAAATATACTCTTATCGGCAAAAAAATAAAATTACTTTCTATAAATCACTGGCCTCGTATGGTTTATTTTGGGGACCTGGATGCATTGAGAGAGAGAGAGAGAGAGAGAGAGAGAGAGAGAGAGAGAGAGAGAGAGAGAGAGAGAGAGAGAGAGAGAGAGAGAGAGAGAGAGACGAGATAGGAAAGCAAAATTTAGCGTAATAAAAAAAATACTATGAAAGATGAAAGAGAGAGGGAGCTAGGTTCAAACGGTCAAGTAGTCTATCATTGGCCTCTCTCTCTCTTATCATCAACGCCACCATCACGACCACCATCATCACCACCATCATCATCATCACCACCATCATCATCACCACCATCATCATCACCACCATCACCATCATCACCATCATCATCACCACCATCATCACCACCATCATCATCACCACCATCATCATCACCATCATCACCATCATCACCGTAATCATCACCACCATCATCACCACCATCATCATCACCACCATCATCATCACCACCATCATCATCATCACCATCATCATCACCACCATCATCACCACCACCATCATCACCACCATAATCATCACCACCATCATCACCATCATCATCACCATCATCATCACCACCATCATCATCACCATCATCAACAACATCAACAACACCACCATCATCATCACCACCATAATCATCACCACCATCACCATCATCACCATCATCATCACCATCATCATCACCACCATCATCATCACCACCATCATCATCACCACCATCATCATCACCACCACCATCATCACCACCATCATCACCACCATCATCACCATCATCATCACCATCATCATCACCACCATCATCATCACCACCATCATCACCACCATCATCATCACCACCATCATCATCACCACCACCATCATCACCACCATCATCATCACCACCATCATCATCACCACCAACACCAGCAACAGCACCATCAACAGCACCACCATCATCACCACCATCATCATCATCATCATCATCATCATCATCATCACCATCATCACCATCATCACCACCATCACCATCACCACCATCATCATCACCATCATCATCATCACCATCACCATCATCACCATCACCACCAGCATCATCACCAGCATCATCACCACCATCATAATCATCATCATCACCACCATCATCACCATCATCACCATCATCACCACCATCATCATCACCACCATCACCATCACCACCATCATCACCATCACCACCATCATCACCACCATCATCACCATCACCACCATCATCACCACCATCATCATCACCACCATCATCATCACCACCATCATCATCACCACCACCATCACCACCACCACCACCATCATCACCACCACCATCATCACCACCATCACCATCATCACCATCATCATCACCATCATCATCACCACCATCATCATCACCACCATCATCATCACCACCATCATCACCACCATCATCACCACCACCATCATCATCATCACCATCATCATCATCACCACCATCACCACCACCATCATCACCATCAACATCACCACCATCATCATCATCACCATCACCACCATCATCATCACCATCATCACCACCATCATCATCATCAGCATCAACATCATCATCACCACCACCATCATCACCACCATCATCACCACCACCATCATCACCACCATCATCATCATCACCACCATCATCAGCACCACCATCATCACCAGCACCATCATCACCATCATCATCACCACCATCATCACCATCATCACCATCATCACCACCATCATCATCACCACCATCACCATCACCACCATAATCATCACCATCATCATCACCACCATCATCATCACCACCATCATCACCACCATCATCATCACCACCATCACCATCACCACCATCATCACCACCACCACCATCATCATCATCACCACCACCATCACCATCATCATCACCATCATCACCATCATCACCATCATCATCATCATCACCATCATCATCACCATCATCATCATCACCACCATCATCATCACCACCATCATCATCACCACCATCATCACCACCATCATCACCACCATCATCACCACCAACAACATCATCACCACCAACATCAACACCACCATCCTCACCACCATCATCACCACCATCATCATCACCATCATCATCACCACCATCATCACCATCATCATCACCATCATCACCACCATCATCATCACCACCATCATCACCATCATCACCACCATCATCATCACCACCATCACCATCACCACCATAAACATCACCATCATCATCACAACCATCATCATCATCACCACCATCACCATCATCATCACCACCATCACCATCACCACCATCATCATCACCACCATCATCACCATCATCATCACCACCATCATCATCACCACCATCATCACCATCATCACCATCATCACCACCATCATCACCATCATCACCACCATCATCATCACCACCATCACCATCACCACCATAATCATCACCATCATCATCACCACCATCATCATCATCACCACCATCACCACCATCATCATCACCACCACCATCATCATCACCACCATCATCATCACCACCATCATCACCATCATCATCACCACCATAATCATCACCACCATCACCATCATCACCATCATCATCACCATCATCATCACCACCATCACCATCATCACCAAAAAGGAGGAAGAAGAGGATGAAGAAGAGGAAGAGGAAGAAGAGGAGGAAATAGAGGAAGAGGAGGAGAGGAAGAAGAAGAGGAAGGAGAGGAAGATGCAGAAGAGGAGGAAAAAGAGGAAGAAGAAAAGGAAGAGGAAGAAGAAGAGGTAGGGGAGGAAAAGGAGGAAGAAGCTAGAAGAGGAAGAAGAAGAGGACGAGAAGCTAGGAAGAGGTGGAAAAGTATAGAAGAAGAGGAGGAAGAAGAGGAAGAAGAGGAGGAAAAGAGGGAAAGGGACAATAAGGAGGAAGAAGAGGAAGAAGGAAGAAGAGGAAGACTAGGAAGAGTAGGAAGAAGAGGAAGAAAAGGAGGAAGAGGATGAAGAAGAGGAAGAGGAAGAAGAGGAGGAAATAGAGGAAGAGGTGGGAGAGGAGGAAGAAGAGAAAGAGGAAGAGGAGGAAGAAGAAGAGCAAAATCAAGAAAAGGAAGAAGAAGATGAGAAGGAAGAAGAAAAGGAAGAGGAGTGGAAGAATGAGGAAGAAGAGTAGGACGAGAAGCTAGGAAGAGGAGGAAAAGTAGGAAGCAGAGGAAGAGGAAAAGGAAAAAGAAGAAGAGGAAGAGGAGGGGGAAAAGAGGGAAGAGGGAAAAGGAGAAAGAAGAGGAAGAGGAGGAAGAAGAGGAAAAGGAGGAAGAAGAGGAGGAAGGAAAGGAGGAAGAGCAGGAAGAAGAGGAGGAAATAGAGGAAGAAGAGGAGGATGAGGAAGAACATGAAGAGTAGGAAGATGAAGAAGAAGAGGAAGAAGATATGGAAGAGGAATAAGAGGAAGCGGCAGAAGAAAAGGAAGAGGAAGACAAAGAGGCGAGAAGCTAGCGAGAAAAGGAAAAGGAGGAAGAGGAGGAAGAAGAGGAAGAGGAAGAATAAAAGGAGAAAGAAGAGGAAGAGGAGGAAGAAGAAAAGGAGAAAGAAGAGGAGGAAGAAAAGAAGGAAGAAGAGGAAGAAGAAGAAGAAAAGAAGGAAGAATAGGAAGAGGAGGAAGAAGAAGAAAAGAAGGAAGAATAGGAGGAAGAGGGAGAAAAGAATTTTATTTCTTGAGAGTTTCTTTTCACTCATTATTCACTATTGCTTTACACCATTGATTAGGTTCCAGTACTTAGTGTTCACGAGCGTTATTGTTGTTCAGAAAAATCAATACGATGCTGGCTATACGAGCGCGAAAAATCTCAAGGGGTCGGAACGTATAGGGTTAAAGGACGAAATTTTACCTCTTCACTTTTACTTTAAACAAGGCGGCAATTAATTAAATGGAGGTGGCCTTTTGTGAGGAGAAGTTAATTCAACAACTTGAGTTTAGTGGCAGCGAACGCCGATCGCCGGCGTGGTGCTGCCGGGCCGGTTTGCTTACACTTAAGTCTGATTTACTGCTCGGTAATTAACACTTTATTTACTCTGAAAAATGTTGCTAGTTTTATAGCAACGCGTTAGGACCGAACTCACACTTGGCCAACTTACCTCTAAGTTAATGTTCGATCTCCCCGCTAAGCACTCACTAACAGTTAACTACTATAACAGGGCCCCTGCAAAGAATTTAACCTGTGAATGACTTATATGAAGATGTTGAGGGGTTTCAGAGTAAGTAGTCCGAAACCAGTCGGCCCTGTGTGAGACCGATCCCTTGTAGAAATAGGTTGTAGTTATGACCGAGGTACTGCGACACGGGACTTGGGAGGTCTTAACTGACTGTCGGGCACTGAGCAACTATGTTCGCCACGAAAGCGGGCGGGTACTGGTTGCCAACTCTTTATTACCGGAACGACCCCAGATTTTCTCGGTCGCGCTCGTTTTCTTTGTTAATAATACTTAGTTTTGCTAGCGAATTACGCTCACTTCCTAAACAACCCTTAATTCCTAACAAAGAATGACAGATAGTTCTACAGTAAGAGCTGAGTCTAGAGCAGGCAAAGTTACGGAAAGGAAAAAAAGTCTGGAAAGACAGCTCCAAATCCAACGCCAGCTGCGGATTTGGAGCCGTACCCGTATACTGGTACAACTGTGGAGTGACTAGCTGTGTGGGACAGGAAAAGCTGTCGAGCAGCTCCCCCTGAGATGCTCCCTTTGTTAAAGTTAAAGTGCCGACAGAAATGTGTATTTGAAAACTCCCACGGTGTGATGGGGGGTACCTGATATATTGCTATGGGGAAGTATGGTAGTGAGAGGTCCCCAGTGACATTCCGGACACGGAAACCAAAGGGACGAGGCAAGAGAAGTTTGTTTCTATATAATGAATCTAGATTGGTGTTTAAGGCAATGGTGTATGCAGGGTTAGTAGGTTGGCGTTGTAGTCTGTACCAGTATGAAATTAGAAGTCCATCTCTATGTAAGTCCTAAGGTGACACTTCCGCGTCAACTAGACGGCTTGATATGGGGGGTGATCTAAAGGCACCTGTTGTCAGTCAGACTGCAGCGTGATGGACTGCATCAAGAGTGCAGAGGCGGGCGGTTGCTGCCGATGTATAAACTTCGCAGCCGTAGGACACTCTTGACCCGACGAGTGCCTGATAAAGGCGTAGGAGTACTGTGCGGTCAGCGACCCATGAAGTGCATGACAGAGCACGAAAGAGATCGAGCGATCTCATGCACTGTGTTTTTAAGGCTTCTAGGTGTGGAAGCCATGTGAGGCGCCTGTTGAAGACGAGTCCCAGGAGCTTGTGTTCTTCAACAACGGGTGAACCGCACATGATGAGATCAGGGTCTGGATGATTGTCTCTGAGGCGACAAAATTGCATGGCAACCGACTTGGAAGGTGAAAATCGGAACCTTTGTTCCTCCGGCCATCTGGATGTCCTGTCGATGGCATGTTGCAGCCTTCGCTCTGCAGTGGACATCCGAGACGACGAGTACCAGATTGCCAGGTCATCAACATAGAGGGAGGATGACACCCCTTCAGGGAGCGATGTTGTAATATCATTTATGGCTACGGCAAAGAGGGTGACACTCAGGACGCTTCCTTGGGTGACTCCTTCCTGCTGTTCATAGGATAATGAGTAGGACGTACCAACTCTGACGCGGAAGGTCCGTTCTCAAAGAAATCCTCTAATAAATTTTGGAAGGCGTCCACGGTGACTAATGTCATGGAACTGTTTTAGTATCCCATATCTCCATGTCGTGTCGTAAGCCTTCTTGAGTTCAAAGAAGATGCACAGCATTTGTTGTCTGTTTGCAAGCGAGCGGCAGAAAGCTGACTCAAGACGTACAAGTGCGTTTAATATTGATCTCATCCTCCGAAACCCTGACTGGTAAGGAGACAGGTGACCATTGCTCTCAAGATGGTGTACTAGACGAAATTTTCCATCTTCTCCAAGAGTATGCATAGGCAGGATATTAGAGCAATGGGTCGGTAGGGTAAGGGCTGTAAACCATCCTTCCCAGGTTTACGAATGGGAAGGACAATGACTTTGCACCACCCACTTGGTATGATGCCTGTGTGACAAACTGAGTTGTATATGTATATTTGGAGCAGCAGGGGCGTGGTGGCAGGACTAAGGCGTCGGATCATGGCATATGGGATGTAATCAGAACCTGGCGAGGTGTCGTTGCAGAGGGAAAGAGGTGATTGTAGTTACCGCATGGAGAAGGGAACGTTGTATATTACGGTGTTGAGGGATGAAAAGTCTGCCAGGCGTCTCTCCTGTTCTTCCATGTGACGGCGTACTTCAGGAGGTCTAGGGTCCCACTGAGTGCAGGTGGTGGTCTTGATGAAAACTTTCCTGCTGTTTTTTGTACCCTCTTCCACACCTGTGTCATCTGCGTCTGTGAAATAAGTGAGGTTACATAAAAGGCAAATGAGGATCGTCGTGCTTCTTTCGGTCTCCGGCGTGCTTCTGTCCGTGTTTTCTCGTAGGCGATATGGTTGAACTATGTCCTATGCCTCTTGTAACGGCTGAAGGCCCGGCGACGGCAAGCCACTGTCTGCTTGCACTCGTTACACCACCATGGCACAGGACGGCGTAATAAATTTCCCGTTGTTTCTGGGATTGTAAGCTCTCCCGTCCGGTGAATATGTGCCATGAAAAGGGAACTGCATCCTCGGTTGTCTCAAAGTCAGCGACTGTTGTCTCTGTGTGAGTCATGGTTTGAAAAAGCTCCCAGTCCGCTCGCATTAATTCCCAACGCGGTAATCGAGGTGACGGTTGGAAGGTGGAATGGAGGATGGAGATGGTCGCTGCCATGTAGATCCTCTAATATATCCCACCTGAAGTCCAGATAAGCATCGGGGGAACTGAGTTATAGGTCAATAATTGAGTGAGTGTCAGTTTGCATATGGTAGTGTGTTTGATGACTGGTGTTCAGTATGCAGAGGTATAAGTCTTCGATTACAGGTGCAACAGTGGCTCCTATTGGGTTGTTGATGTTATCCTCCCATAGTGTATGTCGCCTGTTAAAATCCCCAACTATTAAGAAGGGTGAGGGCAACTGGCGTACCAGTGTCCGAAGGTCTTGCCGATTGATTGGTGTACTGGGTGGAAGATACAAAGTACACAGTGTAGGTGCGTGTTATATGAATTTGAGCAGCATCGGCCTGTAATGAAGTGTTAAGAGAGAGCGGAGTATGTCCCATGTTATTGGAGATGAAGAGAAAAGTACCTCTTCATTGAGCTTGTGTGGAATCTGCTGGCGAATTTACGGTACTGCAATTGCGTGGAGGAGTATGGGCCTATGCTCCTAATATTGTCTCTTGGAGACATAGACTCTGTGGCTGGAAGTTATTATTTAGAGGCTGGAATTCTTTCCAGATTCTTCGCAACCCGTAGCAGTCCCACTGTTTGATCTTGAATTTTTTTTTTCGCACCCCCCTCGGAGAGGGACCTCCCTGTTATAACACCATTTCTTCGTTGGAGGGTTGGTCCAGCTCTATTGTACGTTCTTTTTCGGCCCAATGGCAGTGTGACTGGATGTGTGAATGCTTAATTATACCCCGGCCTTCTGCTCCTGCCGGTGGCTTTCTCACCCTGCCCCCCCCAACCTTCAGCCACCCCGACGAAACGGAAAGGAAGGGAGACACGGGTGGAGCCTCCGGCAGAGACTGTCAGTAAGCGTAGGACGCGGTCACTGGCAGAGCCGCACCGTGACCTTGGGCAGCAGCGGTCACCGGCTGAGGGTCAAATGAATCCACTGGTGCAGGTGAAGCGCCCGCTGCCGGCACCCGGGATCCTTCCAGCGAACCCGAAGCGGGCGCTGGAGAAGGCACTTTAGCAGGAGGAGTGTCCCGAAGGGACTCCTCACTGCTCGTGCGCTTCTGCTGATGGGGCTCGCTGCGGAAACAGAAGGCGTCTGGAGGGGTGAGGGAACCTTTTCAGGCAAAATTGAGGTTGTGGGCGGAACAGACTTGGCAGTGGTAGTACGGTGATGGGCATGGGCATTACGGGCAGCGACATATGTCATTCCGGGGCTGGACACTTGTTGAGGGCAAAGGACACCCTTTCCTGGATGCGTTTATTTAGTACTTTCCTCTCAAATCGGAAGCGCTCACATTCTTTTGATGAGGCAGGATGAGGCTCACCACAGTGGTAACAGCGGACAGGGTCAGGGCAGTCGTTATCGTGGTTATCCATGCCACAAGATACACATAATGTTGCAAGGCTGTTTTTCAAGCGACGACAGGTCTGGGTTACGTGACCATACGCTTGAGAGTGAGAGCATCTTCTGGGGTTTGGGACACGCCAGCTTGACAGTCTTGGGCAGTACTAATCGGTTAAAGGTAATGAACAAGCTCCTGTCCACTTGTGGCATGATCTTGGGCTCACGGCCGTCAGCCTTGACAAGAGAAGGGTGTACTTAAAGTATATCCAGGCCGTTTATCGAGCAGCCATCCACAGACTTAACTACAAAGTACTTTTCATATGAAACAGGTTAATACATGCCAGGCATAACTTTTATTTAGGAGACTAGGGAGCCCCCAAGCTTACGTGAACCAATCCGTGGACATTTTGATCGCACGGGCTTGTCTAGGGCAGACCCTCTAGTGGGTAACGGCTTCCCAGAGGCACCACCAGAAGCCGTGGAGGACTCAAAGGTGGTGATGAGAGAGGGCCGTGTAGAAGTATCCAGGGACAGGCGGACGCAAGGAAGAGAGACAGGCCGGGGCAGAGTGGTGATTGTACTCACACACTATAGGTAACAATTCACTTCCCCACACCCCCACCCACCACGGAGCCCAGCAAGGGGAGGCTGGATGGGGCCAGGCAGCATCCAACAGCCTCAGGGGTAATGGGGAAATATACGCGGCCACTGCCAGGCATTAATAGCGGCCGCGGAACCGATGCTCCGGCCGACATGACACTGACCTTTTGACCATAGCCGATCGATCCAGTGTGGCCACACTGAACCGCCCGTCTTATCCCAACCTTAACACCAAAGAAGCGTGTTGCCCAATGAGGACAACTACACCCCGCCCCGCGGTGAGCTCACCTCCAAGATGAGAGGGCACGGCGAGTATACGGGACGCCACGCACGGCAAACACGTGGGAGACATTAATATCCTTCCCCTAGGTCAGATAGTCAGATAATAGAGGGCACATTCGATCCAGTACGTCTCCCCTACCGATGATGAAGGGGGAGCTCTTCGTCTACGAGGTCAATTAACCCCGAACCCAACCGAGGCAGGCAGGCTGCCAGAGTAGGTGGCGCCCTTCACACCCACTCAAGCCCCGTCACCACGACAAGGTGACTTTGACAGGGCCTGATGGTCGGTCCAACTCCGTCAGGGTGCAGGCAAGCGTTCATAGCGCCAGCACATCTATTCTTGTCTCATGATGCCCACAGGAGCTTATTCTTGATTTTTCTTGGACAGTTCCTGTAGAGTGCGGGTTGATAGGTGGTCCTCAGTAGTGGGTAGTCTTAGGCCACTCGGCGGTGACTGAAAAATCCCAGGTGGAAGCGGTGGACTCGAACCAACATCATCCAGGACGCGGCACGTTAACCACTCAGCCACCGACTCCCCATATTATTACGGTTATCATTGTCATTTTCACTATTATTTCTAATAATAATGCTTTTGCGCTGGACATTTTTTCAAAAACCTTTGATGGGGTCTGGCTCACATATTTGCTTTCCAAACTACCCTCCTACAGTTTCTTTCCTTCTCTCTGTACCTTTATTTCCAGTTTCCTTTCTGACCGTTCTATTTCTGCTGTGGTAGACGGTCACTGTTCTTCCACTAAACCTATTAACATTGGTGACCCGCAGGGTTCTGTCCTATCACCCACTCTCTTTCTGTTGTTCATTGATCATCTTCTTTCCAAAACGAACTGTCCTATCCATTCTTACGCCGATGACTCTACTCTGCATTACTCAACTTATTTTAATAGAAGACCCACCCAACAGGAACTAAACGATTCCAGGCTGGAGGCAGCAGAACGCTTAGCCTCAGACTTTATTATTATTTCCGATTGGGCCAAGAAGAACCTGGTGTCCTTGAACGCCTCAAAAACACAGTTTCTCCACCTATCCACTCGACACAATCTTCCAAACAACTATCCCCTATTCTTTGACAACACTCAGCTTTCACCTTCTTCAACACTAAACATCTTCGGTCTATCCTTAACTCAAAATCTCAACTGGAAACTTCATATCTCTTCTCTTACTAAATCACCTTCCTCGAGGCTAGAGCGTTCTGTACCGTCGCCGCCAGCTCTTCTCCCACGCACAGTTGCTATCCATTTACAGGGATCTTGTCCGCCCTCGTATGGAGTATGAATCTCATGTGTGGGGGGGCTCCACTTACACAGCTCTCCTGGACAGAGTGGAGTCTAAGGCTCTTCGTCACATCAGCTCTCCTCCTCATTCTGAAAGTCTTCTACCTCTTAAAGTTCGCCGCCATATTGCCTCTCTTTCTATCATCTATCGATATTTTCATGCTGACTGCTCTTCTGAATTTGCTAACTGCGTGCCTCCCCTCCCCCTGCGGCCCCGCTGCACACGACTTTCTACTCATGGTCATACCTGTGCTGGCCAAACCCTTTATGCAAGAGTTAACCAGCATCATCATTCTTCCAACCCTTACACTAGTTAACTCTGGAACAGCCTTCCTTCGTCTATATTTCCTCCTGCCTTTGAGGAGGAGTATACCAAGACACCTCTCCTCCTGAAATTAACCTCTCTTTTGACCGCTCACAACTTTTGTCTCTGTAGGAACAGCGATTAGTGGGCTTTTTTGTTACACCTTTTTTTGTTACCCTTGAGCTGTTTCTTAAGCTGTAAAATAAAATAAAATTGTTTTTTATGTAAACATTATTTGTATTGTTATTACTGCTGTTATTCCAATTGCTACTTGCATATCTTCAGTTTGAGGTCATGCTAGCATATGGATAACTTTCCTTGGGTATATAGCATTTTTTTTAAAGTTTCCACGCCCTCAAAAACATTACTCACAATGTCAGTCATGATGTTTCGGCTCGAGGGACCGTAGCTAATATAGTTGAAATTTTATTTTTGTAAAAGTTTATCTTAAATGTTTGTTGTCAATAAACCTTTACTTACTTAATTACGTACGTACTTACACACACACACACACACACACACACACACACACACACACACACACACACACACACCGCTCCGGTAACTCGGTAGTAAAGCTGACGGTCCGGCAGGCGGAGGTTTCAACCCCGCTCAGGCCCGGGATTTTTCCGCTGACAAGGAGCGGTTACTGTCCTCCTTTGAGCAAGGGGGAGGGTGTGTGTGGTATGTAAAGGTCCCAGCAATATCCAGAGATCGACCGATGAGCCTTGCTCCAAGCCGGATGATACTGCTGGCGATGACGAGCCCAGCTCGTGATTAGACAATTGTGAATTACACACACACACACACACACACACACACACACACACACACACACACACACACACACACATGTCCACCAGTTACATTCCACATCCATCCACTTTTAATTTGTGTACAAATAACAATGTAAGTGTAAATCTTTATTTTTCGTTACAGGTAGCTAATGGCTGGGAGGTGTACGCGAGCCACCTGTATGCTGAGCCACCGGTGAGAAGGATCGCTTTCTGGAGGAATCAAAAAGGAGGAAGACAGGAAATAAGAGCAAACACGACATTGAAAATTTGCCAAGGAGAAAAAGCGAGCACAGAAAAGACAAGAGGAAAAGAGAAAAGAGAAAAAAATGCTAAAATTAAACTCTTCCCTAGCAGACTGACGAATCTGAGAGGAGCAGAGCTAAAGGTATGATGGATCATATCGTTTTATTTTTTTTAAGTACTACCGATTGTATCAGTTTAAAATACGAGATTTCTAATTACAATAACTGTTTCATTCTTCAAATCCTCCGCCCGTTCCATCACTTTAACCATTGTAGCTTTGTTTTTGACGTTACATTTACCATGCTTTTCTAAACTAGTTCCCAGTTTTCTGGGTTCCTTCTATCATCGTTGTCACTGTTGCATCGCCCTCTCTTGCTCCTTTCTTTGATATTTAAATCCTTCATACTTTTTTAGGGGTAGCGGGCAGAGTACTAGTGGTTGCTTAGGTAGAAGCGAGGGCAGGAGCTCAAGTGGGTCTCTGACGCGAACCCCTCGCTCCAGGAACGTCATCACATTCGTTGCTGACGTCACTTCTGCCGACTTCGTAGCTCCTGCTTCACAGCTGTAATTGCCCACAACCAGTTCACCCCAACAATGAAATAACCCCAAGAAATACCCAACAAGAAGATCCACTCCACCAGAGGGCCAAGGACAACAACACCCTGTCTGAGATCACTTATTTCGTGTGTTTTGGTGGACTCCCACTACTGCTTCCCAGCAGCTGTTGCGGAGAGCAACATCGAGATCCAGTTTACCCTATGACATTTGGGTTCTTGGTGTTTGGACTTAGCCTGTAGACTTTGATGAAATTCAACTCGACCGGCTGGGCCCCTCTGGTCAGTGGGACTCATTTTTGCGCATGCGCAGTGCCTCTGGTGTGACGTCATGGATACGTCACTCCTGCCATAGTAGTGAGGCTTCCATACCCCCTCGCTCCCTACGTCCGTCATGGAGCCATCGGGGCCCGTCTCCCTTGTGGATCTTGATGCTGACTTGGCGCTGAGCGACGAGGATGCAATTGATCACGACGACTGGCCGCCACCGCTTTCTTGCAAGCCAGGTTTCCCTCTCCGGCAAGCGCCCCATATCCCACGACTCGGACAGTAACAGTGAACCGTCTTCCCCTGCTGCTAAGGCCTCTAAGCAGAAGGGGTCGTCTGACTCTCAGCACGCCATATCAGCCCAGAACAGCAGCCCTCCCCCGCCCCCACCTCTCATGGACTCCACGCGCGATGCCCCGTTACTGAGCGCCTCTCACCTACTAGCCTTCGCCCCTAGGGTTGACAACCCGACAGTAGATCTCAAGCTTCGTTGGTTGTCCGAAGTCACCCGAAATTTTCAACTTGACCGTGACCAGGCTGAAGTCAAGATGGCAGCCATAACGTCTCGCTTCGTATACGTCTCCCGCCGCCGTACGGATGCCTTCGACAGCGTAACGAGTGGGGAGTTTCTGTCCCTCACCCTCGAGCTCCAAGACTCTCCAGAAAGGCCTCGCAAGTGTCCCACGTACCTTCTAGCTCGTTACCCTGTCTGTGCTGACCCTGCCTTGGCCATGGAGTTGCCGGGCATCTACTCAGCTCTCGCCGATTTTACCAGAATGGCTCTCCCCTCCCCCGCCTGGTCGTCACCTGGAGCCTTCCTGAACCACCGCCCCCGAGTGTCACCTTCAGCTTCCTTCCGTGCCTGCCACCCTGTGAGCTTCGCAGGATGCAGGACGAGCGACCATGGTGCTTCCGATGCTGTAGCCTCGGCCACATATCCCGGTACTGTTCCGCGGCTGAGCGTTGCGCATGGTGCTCTGGCCCTCACGATTCACGCACCTGCCCACACCGCAACCCTCCCTCGGATTCTATTGCTTCTGACTCCGCCTCCACTCAGCCACAGCCCCCGCCTCCGGACACGTCGCTCTGGAAATGTCCCCGATGTCATCAAGCAGGAGTGAACGTCTGGCATGGGTGCGCGAGACGCCAGCCCAATGTGACCCCTGCTGCCTTGCGCCCGACTCACCCAGCGCCGCAGCCACCACCAAGCCTCCCTGCCGCTCCTCGTGGTTCGCCCGCCACCTCTGACTCCCAGCAAGTGACTGCACTTCGGGACGCTGTTGCCTCTCTCAAAACTCAGGTTTCTGCTTTCAATGCACGTTTTGAGGCACTTACAACTTGCCTAAATACCTTAGTTGCCAAGCAGGCCACGCTCGTGACGACCTTGAATTCATTGGTTGAGTCTCAACAAGTCGTCATAGCTTCCATCGCTACAATTACGGAGAAGCTGAGCTCCGTGACCTCACTCCTCACCAGCCTGCCTGCTCTCGCCAGGGACCCTCCCTCACCTAGCGCGGCACCCGGCCGTGCCCGCGCCACTGCCACTTCATCATCTGCCCGCCGTCCTCCTAAAGGTCATGCTCGATAATCTGGTTGATCTCCATGTCATCTCGTGGAATGCCTGCGGGATTGCGAATTGGGCAAAGCTTACTGCACTTAAGGAATATGTGCACCGTCACCACCCGGACGTCATCTTCATCCAGGAGGTATTTGTTGGCCACACTCTACCTGTGGTGGAGGCACCCTCGCTCAGCGGCTACGTGTCCTATGTTCATCGGGTTCGACACGGACTTGTTGCCTATTTTGACTCCTCTGTTCAGCATCGTTTCCTTCAGAACTCTGTGGACGGTGACACAAACTTCCAGCTTTTTGAGGTCACTGTTGGGGCGGGCACCGTACGGATATGCAACGTGTACTCTGCACCGGGCAGGATGGATCCTAATGTTCTCCCAGCTCCTACCATTCGTGGCATGGTGTACATGGGGGACTTCAACGCTAGACCCCCTGCCCTAGGAGACCTCTCTAGCACTGTCAATCGCAACGGGACTCATCTCCTGGACTACATTCGTCGCAATCGGCTGACTCGATGGGACACTGCTGGCGCTACCCACGCTCGGGGCGGTGTACTAGATCACATCCTTACCTGTGGACTCGTGGCGTCCCAGGTCAGGTGCTCATCGGTTCCGGCACTCTTTTCTGACCACATTACTCTCAGTGTCCATTACTCCGTTCCTGCCACACATACTCCAGCTCAAACCCGCTCTCGCATTACAATCCCACCCAAGTACCGTCCTACTTTCATTTCTTACATGTCTAGTCAACTTCCTACATTTGACCTCCACTGCCCTGAAAAGTTATATTCTTCACTTGTCAATGCCACGCACGCCTTCTGTACTCGCTACGTCAGTAAGCCACCCATTAGGCGTCGCTCTGCTGCCCCCACCTGGACCCTGGATGACCGCATCGCTCTGGCGGAGAGGAAGGCGACGGAGGACGGCCTCATCTTTCAGCAACGCCCATGTCCCGATACTCTACACCAGTATCAGCTGTCAAGGGATGACTTGGTTGACCTGCAGCGTTGTGTGCAGACAGACTCGTGGCACAAACTCACTGACAGCATCAACCATCAAACGAGTGTTGCCTCCATGTGGCAACTTATCAACAAAGTTGTGAAAAAGAAAACCCCTAGTGCCCTCCACCACAGCACTGCTCACTACGCACAAGATCTTATCGATGAATGGTCAGCACAGTCTCGCGTCACCAACCTCCCAGCGCACGTGCATATTCACTGGCGCTGTTGACGACGTGAAATCATCTTGAGGCCTCAAGTTGTAAAGATTCACCGCCTGTGCCATATAATAGCCTTTCCTCGCGGCGATGACTTTCACTGTGCGATGGCATCTTTCGATTATGCCATTGCCAGACGGCACATGAGCACAGCGAGAGCAGAGACGCACAAACCATTTCTTTGCAAAATCAGCAAACATTCGTCTGCGGAAGGCAGTGTCGTTGTTCGTTAGAAATTCATCGGGCGCCCCGCGCTCATAAAATACTGCCTCCAATTGTTTGATCACGCTTTCGCTGGTCTAGAGCCTCAGCTAGCTCCAGACAGCAAAACGTGACGGCCCGCAGTCGACGAGGGTCAAGTAGTGTTGACCACCACGGTGAGTCCTGTCCATGTCCAGTCTGTGACACACTTTCTCCACGCTTAGGTCTCCTTTCCGCTACTTCACCGGCTCTGGATCAACAGACTGGCACACGTCACCGTTGGCGACAACAGCGTGTACATTCTGCTTGGTGACTTCGGGAGTTACTCGCTTCACAAAGTAAAGTGTGCGTTTTATCCCCGCATTATGTATTTCTATAATCTTATCAGTGTTGGTTACTTCGTTGCTGGCGGCGCACACATAGTGCTTAGCTGTAGGGTGGGCGGCGGAAGCTTCCAACCAACGTTGTGGCACACGCGTCAGACTGTCTGCCTTGTTGTTGATGGAAGGTACAAGGCTAACAGACAGCTGAATGCCGCACTCCTCGATCAGCGACTGCACTATCCCAATTCACCTTCGAATAAGCATCTTGTAACGGTGTACCGGGGGGCGTTTAAAGGGCGTTGATTAAGACTTCAGCTTCCTTAAGGCGAATATATTCTTAGCCTATATGTACAAGGAGCGTCGGAGCGAGAGCGACTGCCGTTGTGTGTCAGTCGGACTCTCGTGAAGGAGTGACGAATTACAGGTTGGAAAATAATTGTTACAATTGGACACGTATGTCAAGGTGACTTGCAAGCTTGATGAAATGCTTCATATACAAACTGAGACGGTAAACACTGACGGATGACAGTCCTATAAGGTGGCGTGATCTATCTGTCGTGGGTTTTTTCCATTGACAATTGTATGCCTAATTCGTGGTGATACTAAATAATAATAATAATAATAATAATAATAATAATAATAATAATAATAATAATAATAATACATTGATATCCTACTATAACACTCTCGCTTGCCGCATTGGTCTTAAGTTTGCTTCTTCACGAGATGCCATCAGAGATCTAGCGTTGTACTGTTGACGAGTCTGTGAGCACTTCCACCTTCTTGACCCTCCAGGCCAGCGCGAGGTTCAGCCCTATCATGACAGCGTCTAACTCCGCCATGTTAATGTGGCTCGATTCGTCCTTGTGCAACCAGCTGGCGTCTTCAACGATACTCCCAAGTGCTATAGAGCTGGCATCCAAACCACCCTCGACCACCCTCCACCCAAACCCTGGCCTCGTCGCTCCTGGCGCTCCATCGTCCTCGCACGGGATCACTTTTCCTGACTTCATGGACAATGTCTTCGAGGAGCGTCCTTATTTCTCCGCCGGCGATCGTATCATCCCATCTTTCTGTGACGTCATTGGCCCTTCGTTTGATGAAGGCCGTTGCCACCCGCAGCCAGCCGCACACAGGGTAGTGGCCAACCAGCTTGCCACAGTAGAATAAAACGTTAGTTACGTCAGCCACCTCGTTGTCTCTCTTCTAGAAGAGTTCTCCATGTTCCCCCCAGACCCTAAGGCCGAGCACTCATGCACCATCAATAAGCCGTTCAGGTGGTTTGCTTGTCAGCCCAAAACGCTGCAGGTGTGCTTTTACATAGTTGGCCCTGATAACATCTTCATTGATAAAGATGTCATCAATATACGCCGACGTTCCACGCCTTACAATTGGGTCTTGAGAAAGAACGTAATTCGGACTGCCTTCATCACTAACGGAGCCACGTTAAGGCCGAAACCCAGTCGCGTCAGACAGTATTTCTGGCCCTTAAAGCATACGGTCTAGTAAGGCCATAGTGACGGGTGAATCCTGATCTGCAGGTAACCCTTGGCGAGGTCAATCATGGATGCATTTACGCCTCGTCTCCGCCACTCTCGCAGTCTGTCCGCACACACGTCACTGTCTGCTGTGAAGGCTTCGATGTGTGATTTCAGCTCCCGGAAGTCCATCATGGGACGCACTTTCCTTTTGTTCTCTTGTACGACTGCCATGAGTGATATTAGGCCCTTAGCGGTTCCATACTTGCTCTCATCGTATGGCAGTAACCATCCATCAGCTAACCATTTTTCGAGTTCTTCCTCATAAGGTTTTCCTACGTCGCGTCGCACATCGTAGGCCTCCACTCGATTATGTAGGACAATCGGCTCCTTGTTCTCAGCCCACTTCCAAGCTGCAGTCCAGTAGTTAGCCTCAGGGTCGTAGGTAGCACAAAAGTCGCGCACAAGACCCGTTCCCTCGCACTGCCACTCCCCCCCCATCCACAGTAACCATGCTGCTGGCGTCCTTTGTCCACACATTGCAGCAGGAGACGTTCGCAATGCTCCTGGAACACCCCGTATCCACCAACACACGACGCTGCACGCCCCCCACACTCACCAAAACACTGGGCAGCGCCACGTTCACTGACTGCCGCGAGAGGAGGCTGGCGCTGATGCCCCTTTTCCAGTCTCGTTTCCCGAGCATGCGGACGCAAAGTGGCCAAGACCACCACAACGATAACACCTCACTCTGCGCCGAGGGCGTCTTGAACCACTGGATCCTGCCCCACCACTCATATCACTTTGGTGGCGAGCTAGACAATCTCTGACGAAATGATTCGGTCCACCGCACTCAAATCACCGTTGGCGTGTAACAGCTGCACACTGCTCGATGCCATGTCTCACCGTGGTGCCCAAGCTGGTCTCCGATAATGCACGGGCGGTGTCGTCCAGGTCGTGAGCCTCCATGCGAGACCCAGCCCTCAGCAGCTGGCGGACTTCCTCGGGCAGCCAATATACGAAGGCAAAGGTGAGGGCCTTGTCCTCCATCCCGCCGAACAGATTCGCCAGGCGTCGCAGCTCGGCTAAGTACACATCTGGTGATTCTCCTGCGCGCAGCCTCCTGCTGACGAACTGGTCGTACGCCACATACATATCAGCGGCAAACGAGGTCAGCAATGCCTTCTTTACCTTCTCGGCAGACTTCCTTTCAGATTAGGCTAGCTGCAGGTATACGGCGAAGGCGCCGCCGGTGAGGCGCAGCGGAATCACACTCGCCACCTCTCCACTAACGCCTTGAAATTTGCACACCAGCTCCAGTTCTTCCAGCCACTCTGCCACATACTGTGCACCGCTGCCGTCGTACTCCGGAATCAACTTCAGGTCGAATTTGCCCTCCATACTGCATGCATACACACACACACACACACACACACACACACACACACACACACACACACACACTTACACATAAAATAAAAAAAATAAAATGACCCGAAATTTGGATGCAGTCTTTACTACTGTATTGTAATCTCGTACCATTCCTACTGACGAGAAGGCAGTTCCTATCTGGAAAGGAAAAGGGACCAACAAGACTGCAAAATCTACTACTGTATTCCACGTTTCAGAGTGCCAAGCAACGATGCTTGCCCATCTATTGATCAGACGGATTTCGAACCACCTGCTCAACATAAGTATATGAGACATAAGGTATCTGCAAGAGGCTCGTAGACATATATAAGGCATACAATTTACGACTTGTACGTAGCTCCCATAAACCTCCTCCCACCTAGCTTCACAATCCATAAATCTAACCCTTTCCTAAATGTATTTAGAGTATTGATACTTAGAACAGGACCACCATGTTACTTCCACTTGTCCACCACTTTATGAGTGAGTCATTCACTATTCTTATGATTCCATAATTCTATCCTATGTATTTGTTGAATCTGAATTTGTTGAACGCTTTTGGGCAAAAATTTCTTTCTCATGTCTTTGTTGAATCGAAACTTATCCAATTTAAACCCATTATTACGTGCCCTATCCAGCTCTCTTCCTTCAAAATCTTGTTAACATCACATTGATAGAAATTAAGGGTTGTACAGGAGGTGAAGGTAATCCGGTAGCGAAGCGGAGCATTCGAAATTAGCAGTTGCTATTCGAATGCTCCTCAAACCAAGAAAGTTATAGAATGTTCTGTAGGGACGATGCCACGTCTAGTTCGCCATGCGGTTAGTCAGCTGTAGGGATGTGGGAACCGAGTACTTTATGCAAACCGAGTAATTCGGTTTTGATTACTCTTCAAACCCGAGTAAACCGAGTACTGAATAATTACTATGCTCATGCGACCAAAGTCTATATATACCAAGTCAAGGCATACGCAGCTTTGTTGGAGGATACACGGTACGTAGAGGCGTGGCTTATGCGTGACGTTGCTTGGAGCCAAACTAGAGAATGTAGACACAGGAATTTAGAGAAAACGAAAAAAGGCGGCTAATCTAAATCAATCACTTCAACCCCCCACCCCCCCCACCCCCCCATCGCGCCCTACACCGCCGTTTATAGGCATTGGAGTTACAGGCACGCCTAGCACAATAAAAAGCATATTTTTTCGTCAGTGGCTTGCTTGTAAGCGCGGTGAAAGAATTAAAGCATACACTTCCAAAGTGCACACACTTAAGTCACCCGTGAACTGGCGGGTATTTGGCTTCAAGTGACGTCATCCCGCTGCTCCGCCCCAAACCGCCCCCTGCGCGTGCTGGTCGCAGTTTTGAAGGCAGAGTGACTTGACTTGGTATATGTAGACTTTGCATGCGACAGCTAGGCGGGCACCAAATCGTACAGGGATGGTCAGGAGGCTAAGGGGTGAGGTCAAAGGGTTGAAAGAGATGAAAATTGTTCATATTCGTCTGAAGACAAATGACTTTAATAATATAATGTCTAACATTCCATGTGAAATTCAAACAAAATTATTTTTCTTCTTATTTTCAAAGAGCTACGTACAGTACTTCGATCATTCATGCTCGAAATAAAACAGAAAGCTCAAGGACTGCAGATTACACAACGTAACAATTTTTTTTACAAAAGTTTTGTTTATTGTAATTTTTTACTGTTAATAAATTTTGTCTGCTGATTCCAAAAATGTAATTATTTTTTTCTATATCATCAACCATTATAGAAATACATCGTCTTTCAATGTTTTCATATATTCGGAATTGTTATATGTTCCGCTTCTAAATGTATTTCTAATTTTCTCTCACATCAATTACTAAGTTCTGTAATTTTCAGGATGAATACTAGAGGATGTAAAAATTCTCCAGATACAGTTTGCTATGTGTGTGGTTATTATATTGGAAAAAAGCAGGTATTACATAAGATCATGAAAGGTGCCAAATTCTGGATAGCGTACATACTCTATTTCGGAATACCCTTGGGTGACCAGGACAAACCATAGGCCCCTCATGTGATATGTGGAAGCTGTCGATCTACTATAGAAGGATGGTTAAGAGGTACAGGAAGGGAAATGCCTTTTGCCATTTCCAGAGTATGGAGAGAGCCGAAGAACCATCACGATGACTGTTACTTTTGTATGATTGATGTGACAAAGTACAGAAAAGTGAAAGGAAGACAAGCTCTTCAGTATCCAGACATACCTTCATCTGTAGCACCTGTCCCACATGAAGGCAGCTTATCAGTACCACAACCACCAGAAAATGTAAGTATATTTCTCATCATACTCTCCAAAAGTCTTACTTTTAATGAACTTGAATGTTAAGTATTTAATATGCATTCATTTTCCTAAAGATGTATGGAATACCAATGTTATTCAAGTCTTTGCTGAAGTTGCTATATGTGGTTATTTCTTTCTTTTCAGATGGAGGATGCAATGGATATTTCATCTGCAGAGTCAGCAAGTAGCAGCAGCCAAGAAATAGAGGAAGCTTTCGTACCAAGAGCGACTTCGAAGCCTCACTTTCCAAATCAGAATGAGCTAGATGATTTAGTCAGGGATTTAGGTCTTACTGAGTCAGGAGGTGAACTTCTACCATCAAGGCTGAAGGAATGGAATCTACTAAGGGAAGAATGCAGGACATCTGTGTACCGGAAGCGAAATGAAGAATTTGAAATTTTCTATGACATTAGTAATGATTTGTGTTATTGTAAAGATGTGATTGGTTTGTTTACTGCTCTTGGACTCAAGCATGATCCTGCAGAATGGCGACTGTTCATAGACAGCTCAACAAGAAGTCTCAAAGCAGAGTTGCTCCACAATGGAAATAAATATCCATATTTGCCTCTTGCACACTCCGTACAGAAGAAAAAAAAACTATGATAATGTCAAAGAACTTCTTGACAAACTAAATTATGCTGAATTCAAGTGGGATGTTTGTGGAGATTTCAAGATGCTTGCCTTCTTGCTTGGCTTGCAAGGGGGATAAACAAAATATTCATGCTTCCTTTGCTTATGGGACAGCGGAGCTGATGATGATCATTACAAGAAAGTTCATTGGCCCCCACGAGTTGAACTGCAGCCAGGAATGTTAAATGTTCTCAGACACCCTCTAGTATATTCCAACAAATTCTTATTACCCCATTTCATATTAAACTAGGATTGGTAAAACAGTTTGTGAAGGCCTTTCAAGGAAATTCGTCTCATGTTTCCAAAGCTATCTGATACTTAGATCAAGGGTGGCATATTTGTTGGACCCCGAGTAAACGCAATGTTGAAGTCGGAGAAACTAGAAAGAGCGATGACAAAAGTTGAAAAAGAAGCTTGGTGTGCATTTCATGATGTAGTTCATGGATTCCTAGGAAATCACAAGGATCCTAATTACAAACAACTGGTAGGAAAGCTTATTGAGAACTTCAAGAAATTGGGTTCTCGTATGTCCTTAAACTTAAAGGTTCATTTTTTGCATTCTCACCTAGATTTCTTCCCAAAAAACTTGGGTGATGTCAGCGAGGAGCATGGTGAGAGATTTCATCAGGACATGGCAACAATGGAAAGAAGATATCAAGGACGATGGGATACTGCTATGATGGGAGATTACATATGGTCTCTAGTCAGAAAAGATGAAAGTATGCACTCTAGAAAATCTCGATCGTCAAAGCACTTCTAATCTTAGGAAAAGAGTTATCAAAGCATTTACAGTGCAGAATTTTATTGTTTCTTTTTGTTCTAACTAATATTGTACCTTTCAATATATGAAAAATTACTAAATGTTGTGTAATTACCCTTGCAATAGGTTGAACCAACATACTGCCGTAGAGAAAAGTTGTGTATATAACGAGAAAATATGATATCAAGAATAAATAAAAAAAACTATCGATGTTACGTTAAAACGAATGTGATTTTTTAATTCAGTGGCACAAAAATACATATAAGAATATTAAAAAATACAAATAAACAAAACATGTATTACATTGTGTTATAAGACATCTGTCGATATATGAGGCAGCTAATCAATACACAACCATATTTGCTTAGGGAGCGTCATTCAATAAAAACAAAATAGTGCGAAGGGTTATTGCTGCCTATACTATGATTATTACTCCTCCCGAAATTAAGGTACTGTTCCACGGCGAAGTATCTTTAAATTTATTTTCGGTATTTTGAAATTTGATTTATCTTGACATCGTAAATTTGATTAATTTACCATCAAAAAGGTCATATGCGCACCAATCCTGTTATTTTAATAGTTTAAAAAAGCCAGTCTATCGGAACGTGCGTAACTGGACATTTTATTGGCCATGAATTAATATTCTTTAAGGTAATTTGAGTTTTTTTTTTTTGTTATTTTTTTCATTTTATAGTAGTCTGCCCTTTCAGAACACTGTTTTCTCTTCGTCCAACTGATAAGAGAATGGATATATTGAGGAAGATTGAAGACCCTAACTATGGTGCTAATTAATGTCATTGAATATAATAACAATATGTTAGTGATAAATGACTAGCACATACAGCAGCAGTGTAACAAGTTTGATGCGCCTAGGACTTACACTTCCTGAGTTATGCCATAAAACAAGTTTTATTTTTTTCAACAATATTTTGACATTTTTTGCAAGAGTAAAAATAATCGAGAATTTTTATTTCTAATGGAATTTATAAATAAAATTACAAAAGCGTTATCTTTTTCAACCATTTCTCTACGTTTTTGTCATGAGGAAATTTCGTTTTTAAATCCATATATTTTTTTTATTTTAAAAAATGAGGGCGGGATAAATATTTTCACCACAATCTAAATAACACAATTATGGCAATTTACATTTTTCTCTTGAGAAATATTTAAAGAAAGGAGTTTTTTTTACTTAAAAGACATGAAACTGGGCGCCTGATAATTTATATGTAAAGTATCGGCGTAAAACGCCACCAAACTCCATCAGCTACTTCTCGACCAAATCACACAAATTATCTAGTACTCTAGTTGGTCCAGCTGAACATCAGCGTGGTGATTTTATTCATCACTGTATCATCCTACGTCAAAATCATTTTATAAATGACAAACAGCAACAGACCCAGTACCGCTGGAAAGAGGTCCTGCATCGGGTTTGGCGTCGTAGGATGGATTAAGCACCACGCCTCCGCTGTATATGCCCTTATTGATTGATTGATTAATTTGCAAGCCTGTCTATATGTCATGCCTTTTTTTTCAACCTCCTTTTTTCCTTCCTTCACTGCCGCCTGTCTTTGCAGGTGGTGTTTTTCCAGTTTTCACCCCATTTTATGCAGGACGATATCGGCCGCCCGTACGGGCGTGACTACGAAGTAACCATGGCTCTCTCCGCAGCCCTCAACTTTACGCCAACCCTCACACAGCCTTTAGACGGTAAGTTAATTGCTTGCAACAAGGATATATTTTCACTGTCGATTGTCTATTGGCTGAATTATTATGCAGAACGCACTAATCCAATTACCGTGAACCTTTAGTGAAATGTTCAATATAGGCCACTAAAGAGTCCTATGAAGTTTGAGAACCGTCTGATAAAAAATAAAAAAACTGATTTATAGTAAATGTATGTTTCAAACTTAGTGAATCAATCACAAAGGCCAGTCATACTGTAAACTCAGGTGAGCTTTTGAGAGCAGAGCCTGAGTGCTTCCAGTGGGTTCCCGAAGTGAATGAGAGATTGACCGGTCCAGATGCCGAGTAATTTCAGTGGGATCCCGACGGGGTTTCGGGGGTTGTCATGCCCAGACCATCAGCGTTTCAGGTGGGTACCCGAAAGGGTTGGGAGGTTGTCCAACCCAGACCCGAAGTTTTTTTTTAAGTATTGCCTATACCTCCGGTAAACTTTCTTAAGTGGCCTCTTGGAGCAACCCAGACCGTTAGCAGCGCGGGGGAATTTTATTTATAATGGCTTGGGTGATGTATGATTCGTTCATCCATGCTGCACACCGGTACTCCTTTTGACAGAAATCGCTGAAGTTAGGGTTGACTGATGATCTGGGTAGCATGCGAGTAACTTTCCGCCCCTCGGCGATGGTTGGAAATTGTCACCACGTCCACACGCTGACTAATCGGCCATAGCCTACCTTGAGGTTTGTCCGCAAAAGACCATGACTGTCTCCAGTGAGTACCTGGAGGGGCTGGGTGGTTGTTCAGCCCAGACCATGAGTGATTCCAGTGGGTACTCGAAGCCAGCCTAGTCATACTTTCTCAGCAGCACCACCATGTGGTGGAGTTTCATCCTTTTCTTCAACGCCACTGTCTGCAGTACCAGACCTACTTATTGACAGGCAAGGAAATTGCGATGTAATGTTTGGCTGGTCATTAGCTAACCCCAACTACATTTACACGATGGCATTAACAATGTTTTGTCCAAGTGTTGCATAATCGGGTGATCCATCCAAGACGCCATCTTTATTCTCCGAGCAGGCGCCTGTAATACATAATTTATGTGTGTCCCTGTCCTTATCGAAAGCCACAACACACAGTTCTGACATGCATCACCCTATGATAGTGACTTCCTGGTGAGACCCATCGTTGTTATGTACTAAATGGTGTATAAATGTTCGGGTGATTTCGACCTCCTCACCATATGCGTAAACAGACTGAATTGTATCATCCAGTAAGCCTCCAATTGATTCGACCTTGCTTTAGGCCCAGAAGACCTTCAATCCCAGAGGCTTCACTTCCGTATGCACCAATTCGAGGGCCAACACCAGAATTTCATCTAAGTAATATATGCACAGAATATAAACTGGTAAAGTAGTGGCTCTCAATAATCGCAGAGTAGCCTAAGATTACACGCAGGGTGTCCTGAAGAGCACCAAACAACGCGGACTTTATGTTTCTCTCGAAAAGAGGATCAGCGATGGAAGTAGCATGAGCCAAGCAAGATGGCGCCACTATAAACACTTGCCTGCGCCCCAGCGGGCTGGGGCCGACCACGAGGCCCCATCGAGAAAGCTTAACGGCGCCACAGGTCAAACGTAAAAAGAATAAAACGTATTTAAAATACAACGCCACACAACAACAACTTCCTCAAAACAAATCCTGGAAGCGAGGAAGCGAATACCACATTTATTGACAAAGAAAAAGACCCCGCAGGCTCACACCCTTTGAAGCTGTTTTCATAATTACACTACAACCCACCATAAGCTCACATTTTGACGACTTTCAAGTGCTACCTTTTGCCAGACGCCACACAATCCTCTAAACCAACTCGCATTGTTTTGCTAAACCGACTGTTACCCTTTCATTTGGGTGACAACACATTGATTCCATGCAATGGTAACCATCATTTGGGCGAAATCAGAACGGCGTAAGTGCGACTGGTCTGTCATGGCTCGCTGATAATCAAGAAGATTTTCATTATATAGTTACAACATGCGGGATCGAACACACTGGCGACAGGAAGAATCAAGGCTCTAAGTCCTGAAACTTCCTTACTATCGTACTCGTAAAAAGTGTCTGATAGATCCTCCAACTTTCTCTTCATGAACCAGGTCTGATGTGGGGTTAGTGGCCGAAGGAAGGGTCTAACTAAAACTTTATTCCTCTGTACCAGGCCAAATGTGGGGTCGGATGCTGGAAAATGGATCATGGACGGGTCTTTTAGGGACTATGGATCGGGGCGAGGCGCACTTTGGTCTGGCGAACCTCTTCATGTCAGACCCAGATAACAGGACGCAGGTTCAAGACTTCTCAAGCTTCTATGATACTGATGTGAGTCTTTTATCTCAATGAAAACCATACATGAATGCCTCCCATTCTTCATTTCTACACGTCTTGCCTTTTTCTTTGTCTTTGTCTACTTTCTGTATAAGCTGGAGGGTGGGGCATTGTATCAAGGGGACCATACAACCCAAGTTATAAAGGAATCGTATTTTTCAAAACCTACTAACGTTTTTTTAATGATATATTCTCTGCATGACAATCAAATCACAAGACATAGTTTCTCTAGATTTTAAAAAGGCGTTTGATAAAGTTCAATACCATAAAGAGAGGCGGTGGCTGAGTCGACAGAGTGACGACGCCGCGTTCAGGAGGACGCGAGTTCAATCCCTGCCCGGTGCCACCAGGCTGGGATTTTTCAGCCGCCGCCGAGTGGCTTAAAACAACCCGCATGCTGTCCAAAAGACCACCTATCAACCCGGACTTTAGATTTTAGGATTAAAGATGAGCTCCGGGAGGGCAGCATGAGCCAATGCAAGATGGCGCCACTATAAACACTCGCCTGCGCCAGAACGGGCAGGGCCGACCATCAGGCCCCACCGGGAAGCATTGGGCCGACTATCAGGCACCACCGGGAAAGAGGCTACCGGCACAATAGGCCGCGACGTAAAAAAAAAAAAAAAAAAAAATAAGTAACTAGGTCGTTAATTCGTTAATTAAGCAACATACGACAATTTTTTGTGGAACTGCTCTAGAAAGGGCACTCATCACTAGTGTTGACCCTCAGGGAGCTGTTCTTCGCTCAGTACTGTTCATAATTTACATCAATGACACCAATGTTGTATTCGATACTCATTATTAAAGTTGCCGACGACACTAAAATTTGTCATGCACGGAGTATTATAAGCACGTGAGTATATCGCGAGCGTATCAGTTTTTTTCTGCTCTCATAGTTTTGAGTCTCTGACTACAAATCTGAGAGCCCGGGTTGGAATCCCGGCATGGGCAGTTAGTCCACCTAGTTGTTCTTCCTTCCTTTTGGACTGGTCGATAAATGGGTACCTGAGGAAACCTGGTGAAGGTGAACTGTGAATAATTAATTATTGGGGAAAACAGCTCTTGGCGCCGCAACTGCTGGGTCATATGACGCCGAATATAAACCAAATTAAACTACACTCTAAAACTATCAAGACGGTAGTTATTTGAAAAAAAATATAAAAGACAGCTCAATAAAACGTCAATAAAATTGCAGGAGATTGAGGACGCCAGCCTCTTGTAGGAAGCCATAAGCGTCATGCACTGGGGAGAGAGCCTTCTTCCTAAGCACCAGAGAGAGAGAGAGAGAGACATAAATTCCCATCTCCACCCCGACACCAGGAGAGGTACCGCTCTCGCAGGTCCCATAAAGTGGGGATCTCGACCAGCAGGTGTCGCCCTCTCAGGTGGACAAAGCAGTCATCACAGTAGGACTGAACTACCCGGGACATGAGGAAGCCATGTGTATGTCAAGTGTGGCCCACTCTAAAGCGGACCAGGACGGTCTCCCTCTTTTTTTTTTTTTTGTTACTCAAAAGATACGGCTCAAGGGCAACAAAAAGGGTAAAAAAAAGCCCGCTACTCGCCGCTCCCAGAAACGTAAAAAGTGAAAAGTAGCCAAAAGAGAGGTCAATTTGATACAATTGATACACTCTTCTTGATAAAGGTCAAGCCATAGGCAGAAGGTCAGAAGCGAGGAGACTGCGGGCAAACGAGCGGGCAACTGTCTGTGAGTGAGTTTGAAGGAAACACCAGAAACTGTTTCGACTGGTATGATACGAAACACTAAACGTTTCCTCGGAATTAAGTAGGAATCTATCTCACATTCAAAGTGTTATGTGCATATCATCATGTCTGGCTGTCCTTCTACAAGTGTACCTGAAGGAGGAAACTTTCAGTGGTCCAAGCAAGATACAGCATGGATAATTGATATGTACCGTCAAAAACCTTGCTTGTGGAACATAAAAAGCGCTGATTATAAGGACAGAAATAAACGAGTAGTAGCCCTTACAGCAATAACAAGGGAAATACAAAGGAAGTATGCATCCGTTACCATTGCGGATATAAAAAAGAAACTAGATACTTTGCGAAATCAGTACAGGCGTGAAACTGAACCATGAACCTGTATTTGACACCACTCATCAGTTTACAACTTTGCCCGCCAGTCTTTGCCCGGTGAAGGAGTAGATATTGTGGGCTAAACTACATCTGGTAGCACTGTTTGTTGCCAGATCCCTGCCTGTGGTTTTCCCGCTTCTGACGTCATCAACCCTCATTCTCACTACCTATTGTGATCTGTTATCACTGTTTGCCCATCGAGCATGCTCGATAGTGTGGACACGGCTTTAGGGGTTTAGATATTGTAGGGATGAGCATGAGTAGTAAGTCGTGTGCAGCGGGGCCGCCGGAAAGGGGGGGGGTATGCTTTTAGCAAGTTCAGAAGAGCAGTCAGCATGAAAATATCGATAGAAGATAGAAAGAGAAGCAACATGGCGGCGGAATTTAAGAGGTAGAAGGCTGTCAGTAAGAGGAGGAAAGCTGATGATACGAAGAGCCTTAGACTCCACTCTGTCCAACAGAGCTGTGTGAGTGGAGCCCCCCCCCCTACACGTGAGATGCATACTCCATGCGAGGACGGACAAGGCCCCTATATATGGAAAGCATTTGTGCGGGGAAGAACTGGCGGAGACGATATAGAACGCCCAACCTGCTGCTTTAGTAGGAAATATGTGAAGTTTCCAGTTGAAATTCTGAGCTAAGGATAGACCAAGGATATTTACTGTTGAAGAAGGTGTCAGCTGAGTGTTCTCGATTATTAGGGGATATGTGTATACTCGAATATTAGGGGATATGTGTATAGAAGATTGTGTCGAGTTGATAGATGGAGAAAATGGGGTTTTGGCATCGAAGGACACGAGGTTCCATTTACACCAATCGGAAATGATAGCAATGTCTGAGGTTAAGCATTCTGCAGCCTCCAGTCTTGAGTTTTGTAATTCCTGTTGAGATGGTCTTCAGTTGAAAGGAGTTGAATAATGCAGCGTGGAGTCATCAGCGCATGAGTGGATGGGACAGTTTGTTATGGAAAGTATATCATAGATTATTAACAGGAAGAGAGTGGGTGATAGGACAGAGCCCTGTGGAACACTACTCTTGATAGGTTTATGGGAAGAACAGTGACCGTCTACCACAGCAGAGATAGAACGGCCAGAAAGGAAACTGGAGATAAAGGAACAGAGAGAAGGATAGCATCCGAAAGAGGGTAATTTAGAAACCAAAGACTTGTGCCAGACTATCGACAGCTTTCGATATATCTAGCGCAACAGAGAAAGTTTCACCGAAATGGCTAAGAGAGGATGAACAAGAGTCCTTGCGGAACCCATACTGGCGATCAGATAGAAGGTCAGAAGTGGAAAGGTGCTTTTGAATCTTGCGGTTAAAGATTGATTCAAAAGCTTTGGATAGGCAGGAAAGTAAAGTTATAGGGTGGTAGTTTTAAGGATTGGATCGGTCACCCGTCTTAGGCACAGGCTGTATGAAGGTATGCTTCCAGCAGGAAGGAAAGGTAGATGTTGACAGGCAGAGGCGAAAGAGTTCGATCAGGCAGGGTGTCAGCACGGAGGCACAGTTATTTTTAAGTATGTCAAGGTTCCAGTGTTGGGTGCTGTAATCGGAAGGGATAACAAACAACAAGATAAATGGTTAGACACCAGTTTACTTTCAATAAATTAGAAAACCCCAAAACAGGCCTCACAATCTGAAGTCTCCAGCACGAAGGCTTCAGCACGCCGGACTCAGCAATGACCCGTTGCACGGCTTCCTCTTCTGAGCGTCTCGTCCTTTAAGTGGCAATGTCGAGGCAGCACAGCTTCGTCCTTGAAGTGCTGTAGACGTAGTAGACGAGGGAGGCGCAGGAAGAGAAGGGGCGTCAGGTTCACAACAGTAACGGGAGTCCAGGGCGTGGAGAGGAGAGAGGTAAGGCACCCAGAACAAGCCCTAAGTATCTGAATTAACCCGAGTGAGAGCAGGGCTGGAGCCTTAGTAGAATCAAGTGTTCAGAGCGAGGCTCGGCCGCTGTCTGACAAGGAAGGCGCTGGCGGTCACCAAGTCGCCTCCCATAGCGAGTTGAGAAGCATCGGTGGTTCAGTCGACCGAGGCGTCGAACGGCGTCAGGCGAACGAGCAGCAGGAGTGAAACAGGTGGGTCGCTGCGCCTCGGTAGTTGAACAGCTTCGAACGGCAAGATACGGGCGGGCGGCAGGAGTGCCCCGGTCGTTCGCCCGCCAAGTTGGTAGTTGCCCTCACAAAGTACAGTAGGCGGCACTCCATCAGGTCCATCAGCCTTCTGAGAGTTGAGGCCAGAGAGGGCATAGAAAACATCACTCTTAAGAATCTTAATAACAGGCATAAAAGAGTCAGAGGGGGGGTGAGTAAGAGGAATATGCCCAGAATCGTCCAAAGAGAAGTTGTTACATAAAGTTTGGGAGAAGAGTTCTGCCTTAGAGATAGATGAAGCGGCGGTGCTGCCGTCAGGGTTGAGAGGAGGGAAAGATGAAGAAGTGAAATTGGAGGATATATTTTTGGCTAGGTTCCAGAAATCAAGGGAAAAATTAGAAAATGCAAGGTTTTGCCATTTTATATTTATGAAAGATGTTTTGGTAAGTCGAAGAATAGATTTGGCACGATTCTATTATATTCTATCTGTATGAAATATAAAGATCTTGGTTAGTAGGAGTGCGAAGGCTCTGGTACCTTTTGTGAGCTGCTTCTCTATCTTTGACAACACGATAACAAGCGTGATTAAACCAAGGCATAAGGAGTAGAGAAAGTACGTGGAATGTATGCCTCCATTCCAGAGACAATCACCTCTGTAATGCGCTGGGTACATACAGAGGGGTCTCTATCCTGGAAGCAGTAATCAATCCACGGGAAATCGGAATAGTACATCCTCAGGTCGCCCCACCGAGTTGAAGCAAAATGCCAGAAGCATCGCCTTTTCGGTGGGTCCAGATGATGTAAATGAGCAAAAGGACATGATACATAAATAAGGTTGTGATCGGAGGAGCCCAACGGAAAAAACAGTTTGACAGAGTAAGCAGAAGGGTTCGAGGTAATGAAGAGGTCTAGTATGTTGGGTCTGTCTCCAAGACGGTCGGGGATAAGTGTAGGGTGGTGAACCAACTGCTCTAGGTCGTTCAAGAGACCAAAGTTATAGGCTTGTTCACCAGGCTGGTCAGTGAAAGACGATGAAAGTCAAAGCTGGTGGTGAACATTGACATCTCCCAAGATGGAGATTTCAGCGAAGGGAGAATGGGTCAAGATGTGCTCCACTTTAGAGTTCAAGTAGTCAAATAATTTTACATAATTAGTAGAGTTAGGTGATAGATAAACAGCACAGACGTATTTACTAATAGACTTATCTTATGTGAATACGACCAGGGAAACAAATCCCTGGTCATGACTTCCTAATCTGTTTCGTGGCAACCACAGCCTCCCACCTGCGCTGCCACACCCTCTTAAGTGCAGACCGCACGGTGGGATGTAAATCCCTATAAAGAAGAGCGCACTGTGAGGGAGGGCGATAAGCAGCGGCCCGCGCCACCTCATCGGCCTCCTCATTACCACGCACAGAGACGTGGGCGGGTACCCAACATATAATTATCTGATGGCCAAGACTTTTGGCCAGAACCAGCCAGCTAAAAACATTTAAATGAATAGGGTGGGTGCTACTAAAATCTTCTAATGCGGACAGGGCTGCCTGTGAGTCAGAGTAGACAGCAAAAGCACCGGCAGGCAAGGTGATGATGGTGCAAATTGATAAAAGAATGGCAGATAGTTCTGCGGTAAAAATTGAGGCTTTAGCAGGTAAGGTTCCGGAACGGGAAAAGTCCGGAAAGGCAGCTCCAAATCCAACACCAACTTTCGGATTTGGAGCCGTCCGTTTATACTGGTAGAGAAGTGATGTGACGATCAGTGTGGGACAGGAAAAGCTGTTAAGCAGTTCTCGCCGAGATACTTGCTTTGTTAAAGTTGAAGTACCTACAGAAATGTGTATTTGGGAACTTCCACGCTGTGATGGAAGGGTATATGGAAGTATGTATAGGGAAGTCAGCGCGCGACCTTCCTTGGGTTCACACGTGACTTTGCCCCGCTGCTGTGTGGTGCCAACTCGCTCTTTCCTCTGTTTTCCTCTGCTTTCGCGGTGTGAGGCGTTCTGTGCTTCTGTGTAACTGCTGCTGTACTGGAGGACTACAAAACCAGGAGGATTACCCTGCCTTCTACTACAGACCGCTAAGTGTTCTGATTTAGTATTTACTTAGTTAGATAGTGATCCACAGTTACTCCTAGGACAAGTGTATTAAGCTTCCCACATCTACACTAAATTCAACATTCTTTCACGCCAACCCAGTGCTACACGGTTTTATATTGCTTTTGTGTTTTTTTATATTGCTTTTGTGTTTTCTTCTCCTTCTATTATTAGGATACTTTACTGTGCTGTGATAATATGACTACGTGAATCAGGCGCGCCAAGCTACGTTAATTTCTAAGTCCACACAAAACACTAGATAATCCACTTTCCGCGCAAACCTAGTGAACACAGTTATTATCTTCTTTACATAAGTGATTTCTCAGTATATTAATATTGGCCTATGTTTTGTCTTGGTGGGTAGAAATAACCGCGCCTTTTACCAGACACACCCTTTTCCCGGGGAATTGACCTGACTGCGACCTCACAGCAGCTGTGGTTTGTTTTCCTAGATACACATTTTTGACCTGACGACCTCACCGCAGCTGTTGGTTTGTTTTCCTAGATACACATTTTTGACCTGACGACCTCACCGCAGCTGCGTACTTTGTTATCGTCTTAACGCGCCTAATTGTTTCCGTCTTGCCTCGCCCATATCTTCACCATGACGTCCCTCAAGCGTTGTTCTGGGTGTGGCCTTCGCATGGCCAAGCAGTACTTTCTTTCCAAGGACGTTTGTAGGTTCTGCGTTAAGACTCAGAAGGATGATCAGAGGATCATAGAGTTAGAGAATAGGGTTACGACTCTCGCCGCCCAGGTACACTTACTGGTTAGTGCAGCAGCAACAAGCCCCGCCTCCTCCTCCTCCCCTTCCTCTTCCTCTTCTTCCTCGTCCTCCTCCCCCTCCTCTTCCTCTTCTTCCTCGTCCTCCTCCCTCTAGTATTGTCTTCAACCACACAGCAGCCCTCCCATCCTCCTCCTCCTCCTCCTCGACCATCTCCGATCTCCCGCTTCCCACCCTCCTTCTCCTCTTCTTCCTCCTCTTCCTCCTTCCTCCTCCTCCTCCTCCTCCTCGCCTTCCTCCGTCCCCCTCCTCCTCCTCCCCGCCCACCCTCCTCCTTGTCCTCCGCCTCTTCGCTCGTCCCTCCCTCCCACACCTGTCCTTCACCTTCCCTTCCCCTCTTCCTCCTCCCTCCTCGTCCGTCCCTGCCTCCCCCACCTCACTCTCCGCTTCCCCAACTGCTCCTTCCTCCTCCTCCTCCTCCTCCTCCTCCTCCCCCTCTCCCTCCTCCTCCTCCGCCTAAAATTCCTCGCCTTCCTCTTCCGTCCCCCCTCTCCCTCTTCCCGCCCACTCTCCCTCCTCCTCCTCCGCTCCCTCTTTCTCCTCCTTGTCCTCCGCCACATAGCTAGTCCCTACCTCCAACACCTGACACTTACCTTCCCTTTCAACCTCATCCTCCTCCCTCTCCTCCTCCATTCAACCCTACACCACCTCACCCTCCTTTCTCCTTCTTCCTCTTCCTCCTCCTCCTCCCCTTTCCACCTTCCACCTCTTCCACAATTTCTCCTCGTTCTTCACAGCAGGTCCCTCCCTCCCTTCCCGCTCTCCCTCCCTTCACCCACCCTCCTGGCCCCTTCCGACCGTCGGGTTCTTGTTGTTGGTGATAGTCAGGTTCGTTATGTTGACAGGTATTTTTGCTCCAAGGATAAGAACAGGACGAGGGTGTGTTTCCCAGGGGCAGGAGTGGGCCATATATCAGACAGGATTGAGGCGTGTATGGCAAGCGAGGGATCGAACCCCATTGTCTTTCTCAGCTGTGGCGGAAACGACGTTTCTCGTGTGCCAAGCGAGGACCTTCTCAGGCGTTTTAGAGAATTGTTAGGCAGGATACGTGACGCTGGTGGGTCACCAGTAGTGTGTGGCGTCCTGCCAAGGAGGGGCGTTGGCGATGGATGGCTGTCCAGGGCGATAGCAGTGAACAGCAGACTTGCTGAGCACTGCGAGCGCAATGGGTGGCTGTTCGTCGACAATTGGGACCTCTTCTTTGGCAACGACGCCCTCTACGCCCGTGACGGGATACACTTGACGTTCAAGGGTGTTGAGGCTCTCTCAGACTCCATTGAGCGAGCACTTGGTACCCTGAGGGATTTTTTAGTATAGGCGAGGGGGGGAGGAGTAATGGGAGCAATGGGAGGAGTAATGGGAGGGGACATCTAGCTCATAATATAACCAGGCAGCTTAGAAGTAATTCTAGAGGAGTAACAGAGGACGGGCTAGGAATCTTCTATACTAACAGCAGGAGCCTCAGAAACAAGATAGACTTACTAAGGGGTGAAGCTTGTTCAGAAAATTTTGACATAATAGCGATCACTGAGACATGGATAGACTTTGCTAATAGAAATTTTAGGTCAGAATTTGAAATAACGGGTTATCAGATGTTTCACAAAGACAGAAGGGGCAGAAAGGGAGGTGGAGTTGCGCTATATGTTAAAGACTCACTTAAATGTTTAGTTAACAACTCAGTCAAAACTAACATGGATTCAGAATCAGTTTGGGTGGACGTTTACAAAGGGAAAGAAAAACTAACTCTAGGAGTTATATACAGGCCACCCAACCTTAACAGGCAGGACACGAGTATATTACTACAGGAGATTGGCAGGGCGAGTATGAGTAGAAATGTCTGCGTAATGGGGGACTTTAATTATAGGAATATAGACTGGGAAGATCTAGTGGGTGACCTGGAAGCCGAGGACTTTCTTGAAGTTATACAAGATAATTTCCTTAAGCAGGTAGTTACTGAGCCTACCAGAGGAGATAACATATTAGACTTAGTCCTAACCAGTAATGGGAACTTGCTACGTGAGTTGGAGGTGGGCGGAGAGTTAGGAAATAGTGACCACAGAACGGTTCGTTTTAGGTTAGACTGGGCGGTAACCCGTGATCCAAACCCAGTGTTAGTGCCAGATTTTAGAAGAGCAAACTACGAGGGGCTTCGAAGACATCTTGAAGGGGTAAACTGGGATAATTTAGGGATTCATGAGGGCCAGAACTGCGGATTGGAGAGCCAGGAGAACCAGGTAGAAATGTCTTACAATAATTTAGTTAGAGTAATAGTAGAGGGGCAAGAACAGCATATACCACAGCGAACACTTAGAAAAGAAAACAATGATCCTAAGTGGATGACTCGTGGACTAAAACACGAGATTGGGTTAAAGAAGGAATTTATCAGAAAATAAAGAATGGGAAACACATCTCAGGGGCCGGTACGTCGAACTATCTAGATTAGTTAAGAAAAACACCAGGATAGCAAAAAAAGAACTATGAGATCAAAGTAGCAAATGAGGCGAAAAGTAATCCTAAGGGCTTCTTTCAGATGTATAGAACAAAAACACGGGAGAAAATTGGACCGCTGAAATCAAACACAGGGGAGCTAGTAGAAAATTACGAAAATATGAGCACATTGTTGAACGACTACTTCCTTTCAGTATTTACACAGGAGGATCGAACGACTATACCGGAAAGAGTTCAGGTGTACGAGGGCGGGGATGGCGATAAATTGAGGGATATAATCATTACCAGGCAAGTAGTTCAGGATGAGATAGATAAGCTTAAGAAGAACAAGTCGCCAGGTCCTGACGGGATATTTCCGAGGGTATTAAAGGAGCTAGGTGATATAATCAGTGACCCACTAACCGACATCTTTAAGATGTCGGTTAATACTGGCTATGTGCCGAGCCTATGGAAAGTAGCTAATGTGACGCCGATTTTAAAAAGGGGGACAGGTCAGTTGCTTCAAACTATCGCCCAATTAGCTTAACATCGGTTATAGGGAAGATGCTGGAGTCCATAATAGCCAGGAACATTCAGGAGCATTTAGAGAAACATAGCTTAATTCACGACTCGCAGCATGGGTTCACAAAAGGTAGGTCATGCCTCACCAATCTCTTGTCCTTCTACAATAAAGTATTTGAGGCGGTTGACAGAGATGAAAATTATGATGTAATCTATCTTGATTTTAGTAAAGCGTTTGACAAAGTTCCTCACCAACGACTGTTGCTTAAATTACAGGCTCACGGAGTAGAGGGTAAAGTTTTGAACTGGGTCAAGGCGTGGCTTAGCAATAGGAAGCAAAGAGTGCAAATCAATGGTAAAAGATCTGACTGGGGATGTGTTACGAGTGGGGTCCCACAAGGTTCGGTATTAGGTCCACTTTTGTTTATTATTTATATCAATGACTTAGACACAGGAATTAGTAGTGATGTTAGTAAATTTGCAGATGATACCAAGATCGGTAGAGTAATTGAGTCGGATCAGGACGCTAGTATTCTCCAAGGTGAACTCAACAGATTATATGACTGGGCGGATAAATGGCAGATGGAGTTCAATGTAGGGAAGTGCAGTATTCTGAGTGTAGGTAGGAACAACACTAAAATAAATATTGCTTAAATGACACTCTCATAAGTAGGTCTAAAAGTGAGAGGGATTTAGGGGTCGTAGTGAGCTCTGATCTCCGTCCAAGGGCACAATGCATTCAAGCTAGAAATCGAGCTAATAGGGTACTGGGATTTATTTCAAGGAGCGTAAGCAACAGAAGCCCTGAAGTCTTCCTCAAACTATATTTAGCATTAGTTAGACCTCATCTTGACTATGCGGTTCAGTTCTGGTCACCCTACTATAGAATGGATATCAAAATGTTAGAATCGGTGCAGAGGAGGATGACTAAGATGATTCAGGGGTTGAGAAACTTGCCATACGAGGAAAGACTCAAACAGTTAAACTTGCATTCTCTAGAAAGGCGAAGGGTGCGTGGAGACATGATCGAGGTTTATAAATGGATGAAGGGCTTTAATAAGGGAGACATTCATAAGATTTTGTTGGTAAGAGAACCGGGTAGGACACGAAGTAACGGGTTTAAACTGGATAAATTCAGATTCAACAGGGACATAGGCAAAAATTGGTTTACTAATAGGGTGGTGGATGAGTGGAATAGGCTTAGCAGTCATGTGGTGAGTGCCAATACAATTGTCACATTCAAAAATAGACTAGATAAATTCATGGACAGCGATATTAGGTGGGGTTAGATACACGGGAGCTTAGGGTCAAAGGAGCTGCCTCGTACAGGCCTACCGGCCTCTTGCAGACTCCTGCGTTCTTATGTTCTTATGTTCTTAAGTATGGTAGTGAGAGTTCCCCAATGACATCCCGGACATGAAAACCAAATGGGCGAGGTAGGAGAGGTTTCTTTCTGTATATTATATCTACATTGGTGTCAAAGGAAAAGGTGTAGGCAGGGTTGTTAGGTTGGCGTTGTAGTCTGTACCAGTAAATTAGAAGTACGTCTCTATGCAAGTCTTAGGGTGTCACTCCAGCGTCAACCTATAAGACTTGATTTGTGGGATGATCTAAAGGCACCTGTTGACAGCCGGACTGCAGCGTGATGGACTGCATCAAGTGTGCGTGCGAAGGCGGGCGGTTGTTGCCGATGTGTATACTTTGCGGCCGTAGGAGAGTCTTGACCCGATGAGTGCCTGCTAAAGGCGTAGAAGTATTGTGCGGTCAGCGCCCTATGAAGTGCATGCCAGAACACGAAAGAGATTGAGTGATCTCATGCTCTTTTTTTCTAAGGCTTTTAGGTGTAGAAGCCATGTGAGGCGCCTGTCAAAGGCGAGTCCCAAGAACTTGTGTTCTCCCATAACAGATTGACATGAACCGCACATGATGAGATCAGGGTCTGGATGGTGGCCTCTCAGGCGGCAAAAGTGCATGGCAACCGACTTGGAAAGTGAAAATCGGAATGCATGTTCCTCCTCCCATCTGGATGTCCTGTCGATGGCATTTTACAGTCTACGCTCTGCGGTGGACATCCTAGACGACGAGTATGAGATTGCCAGGTCGTCAACAAAGAGGGAGGATGACACCCTCTCAGGGAGTGATGTTGTAATATCATTTATGGGCATGGCAAAGAGGGTGACACTCGGGACGCTTCCTGGGGGAGCTCATTTCTGCTGTTCATATACGATGGTGAGTAGGTCGTACCAACTCTGACTCGGAAAGTCCGTTCTCCAAGAAATCCCTCAATAAACTTTGACATCATTCCACAGAGACCAGAATCAAGAAGCTGTTTTAGTATCCCATATCTCCATGTCGTATCGTAAGCTTTTTCAAGGTCAAAGAAGATGCACACCATAAGCTATCTGTCTGCAAAGGAGCGGCAGATAGCTGACTCGAGACGCACGAGGGCGTCTACTGTTGATCTCATCTTCCGAAACCCTGGCTGTTAAGGAAACAGGTGACTAATGCTCTCTAGATGGTGTACTAGGCGAAAGTTTACCATCTTCTCAAGGAGTTTACTTATACGCAAAATGTTAGAGCAATGAGTCGATAGTGTAAAAGCTGTGAATCATCCTTCCCAGATTTACGGATGGAAATTACAATGGCTTTGTGCCACACACTTGGCATGATACCAGTCTGCTAGATTTTCTTGTTTATTTGGAGCAGAAAAGTCATGGTGTTAGGTCTAGGGTGTCGGACCATGGTATATGAGATATTATCGGGACCCGGCGAGGTGTCGTTGCAGCGGGAAAGAGCTGACCGTAGTTCGCGCATTGAGAAAGGAGCGTATTATATTTCTGAGTTGAGAGATGAGAGAATTCTAGCTGGCGTATCTCCTGTTCATCCAAGTGGAAGGTCTTGAGTCCCGTTCAGACTCAGCAGCAAATGCTCTGGCTATGATATCTGCGACTATGGCGCTCCCAGTTATTGTTAATTTTCAGTGCAGGTGGCGGGCTTGATGACTCAAATGACACACCTGTGTCATTTGAGTCTGAGAATTAAGTGTGGATCCATAACTTGCAAATGAGGATCGTCGTGCTTCTTTCAGTGTCCAGCGTGCTTGTGCTCGTGCTTTCTTGTACGCGTTATGGTTGAACTCGGTCCTATGCCTCTTGTAACGGTTGAGGGCACGGCGACGGCAAGCCGCTGCCTGCTTGCACTTGTCAGATCACCATGGCACAGGACGGCGTGGTGTATTCCCCATCGTCTGTGAGATTGTAATTTCTTCCGGCTGGTGAATATGTGCCGTGAAAAAGGTAAATGAAGCCTCGTTTGTCTCAAAGTTAGCGATTGTTGTCTCCGTGTGACTCATGGTTCGAAAAAGCTCCCACTCTGCCTGATCTAATTTCCAACGCGATAGTCGAGGTGACGGTTGGAAAGGGGAGTAGGGGGGAAGATTGCTCCCTCTTGCACGAGGGAGCACGGACCTTTGCCAAAGGCGGCCCGTAGCAGGGAGCCGACAGACCGACTCTATCGGCGATCGACATCTAGCCGACCAAGTCGGTCTGTCGACGAGGACTGGCGTGTCTCTGACGGTTGGAAGGTGGAATGGGAAATGTAGATGGGGTAGTGGTCGCTACCAAGAGGATCCTCTGAGATTTCCCACCTTAGGTCCTGACAAGCATACGGGGAACTGAGTGAGAGGGCAACATTTGACTTAGTGTCAGTTTGCATGTGGTAGTGAGTTGGATGACCGGTGTTCAGCATGCATAGATCAAGGTCTTCAATTACAGATGCGACAGGCTCCTCTTGGGTTGTTGATGTTATCCTCCCATAGTGTATACCGCTTGTTAAAATCCCCAACTATTAAGGGGACGCTCACCACCTTACATAAAAATATTCGTTAAAAAAAAAGTTTTCGGTCTTTCAACATGAAACTTTCAGGTTTTGCTTAAAATATAGATAGAAATATATTGTAAACCCGAGAACTTCCTACGTCCCGACGTTATAAAGTTATAACGTAATAGAATATTTTATACGTTATCAAATACGTACGTCGTATTTTTTGTACTACAAACTTCTGCTTTTGCATGGTAATACTTAAAGATCTTATGAACACTTACACACCTGCTTTTTTAAAAATTCGCTCTACGACGCATAGCGTAATTTTCGTAACGTAAGTTACGTAACGACGCACCCTATTTCTCCACTTATATGGTAACTGTCACTCTGTTTTTTAAGATATCGGAAAAAAGAGCCACAGAAATAAAGATATATCTATTATACACTACCAGAAGCATTTTCAGGCTTCTACAATTGATTATAAAATTTTGGCATATTTTTTTATGTGAAAATATGTGGTTTTGAGATATTAGCGTATAAAGGTTTCAGTAATGTACAACTCTTTATTTATTGTGCGATTTTTTATTATGTTCACACAAATTATTATACAATGTATATAAAACAAGCGGACAGAAATATATTTAATTATATACATATTTACTGTATATATTATTTTTTTTTTTAAATGATGGTGCGCTTTTACCGGTTATAAAACCTCACTGCGGGGGTGTCATCACTTTGTCATATCATTGACACGAAACACGAATACATTTTACTTCATTCTCGTCACCCTTCTCCCTCAATCTTGCATGTAAGGCTGAACGAGTGTTTTCCATTACCCTTTCAAGCTTTTCCAAGGCACTCTGCTGAACACCTTTCGCTAATTTGAAGTAATTTTTTTTCTGATAAGGGATTCATATCAAAGCTGGCACATAAATTAGTAACACCTTGATATCCTGAAGCAGCAAGTAAGGTACTGGTCACAAGCTTTTGGTGCACATCATAGGGACGATTTTCACTTTGTTCATCACTCATTTTCTTTTGTCCTCCTTGTGATGTACACATCTCAACTTTTCTGTCACAATTGTTACACTTTGCTTCAAAATATCTGGCCATCCCTATTGTTCTCTGTTGCTTCACTTTCATTTTTGACCCACATGTGCACCGGGCAATTGCTCTAACCCACTCCAACATATTTTCCAGGTAAACTAACAAAAATTCTCTGTCTCCACTCGTGGCACTGTTATCTGTTATAGTTGCACTATTTTCCAGCTTTTCTTTAGATTTAGTATGAGTCACTTTGTCAGATGTTGTCTCTGAAGGTGGTGATGGTGGTGATGATGGTGGAAGCAGCGTTGGTGGTGGAGAAGGAGGTGGTGGGGGTGAGGGAGGTGGTGACGGATCAGCTGGTGGTGAGTCACGTGTTTGTAGCCTCGCGCCTACTACTATCTTGCCACTTCTGGTTCAGTTTCTTCATTCTTTCTTTTGTTTTCCTCTTCATCTTCAGCAGTTGATGTCTGAACAGCAGTTAGGAGTAGTATAAATCCTCCCAATGGCAGGAGTGTGAAGTAAACACGACACAAAGGCAGGTGTGTGTGTGAACTACGTAGTGTGTCTCTGCTGTTTGCTAAGTAACTGACGCTCTCAAACTCTCGTGCCTCGCCACCCTCGCGGTCCCTCACCCCCGCATAGTTGCCGGGTACACAAATATGTAACCCACAGGGAATATAACACGCGAAAAATAGCTATGTTTACATGTGTATAGGGAGGAATCTGGCGTGCGCCCTTTAATTGGATACGCCCCTCGGTCCCTTTAAACTCGCTCCACATCCCGTCGACTGCGCGCAAAAAATATATCTCGCCAATATTTTGTTTCTAGGATAGTTATATTATTCAAATATGCCAATATCTAAACTTCGATTTTTTGATGAAAATTTCATGATTAAGGTGGTGAGCGTCCCCTTAACCCGTAAGCTGCGGGACCGCCAGTGTGTCTTATAATAGCCTCAGAACGACCTTATCTAATCGGTACTTGGCTCATAATCAGGATTGGTTTCATGAATGTGCAGACGACAATTATATATTTTTTTTAATAAAACCGTGAATGTGATCGGTTATTTTAGTCATAAGATAAAGATGATAGCTAGACATGACAAGTATCTCTACTCATTACTGGCTGAAAATACTGGGCTCGTTTAGGCCTATATGGATAGCGGCAGCAGGTAAAGGCAATTAAGAGATTAGCAAGGCAGTTGGATCTTCTTGAACGTAGCCATCTGCCAGGTGTCCTGTAATTCTTTGAAGTTGTGTACTTGTGCGTGTGTGTGTGTGTGTGTGTGTGTGTGTGTGTGTGTGTGTGTGTGTGTGTGTTTAACATCCCCGCCTATAGCGCCGGTAGGCTTTCTTCAGGGGCAAGATGGTCGGCCCAAGTCCGTCATGGCGCAGGCAATTTTTATAATGGCGCCTGTTATGCTTGGCTCATGCTGCCCCCCATAACTCATTCTTGATTCACTGGACGGTTTCTTCTAGAGTCCGGGCTGATAGGTGATCTTCTTTACAGCATGTGGGTAGTCTTAGGCCACTCGACGGTGACAGAAAAATCCCAGGTAGAGCGTGGGGAATCGAACCGACGTTGTTCATGGCGTGGTGAATGTGACCCCAGCACACTAACCACTCAGCCACCGCCTACAATGTGTGTGTGTGTGTGTGTGTGTGTGTGTGTGTGTGTGTGTGTGTGTGTGTGTGTGTGTGTGTGTGTTGTGTGTCTCTCTCTCTCTCTCTCTCTCTCTCTCTCTCTCTCTCTCTCTCTCTCTCTCTCTCTCTCTCTCTCTCTCTCTCTCTCTCTCTCTCTCTCTCTCTCTCGTACACACACAAAAAGTAACAACGTAAAGGCGTATAAGGTCGTTTGAAGAGAGAGAGAGAGAGAGAGAGAGAGAGAGAGAGAGAGAGAGAGAGAGAGAGAGAGAGAGAGAGAGAGAGAGAGAGAGAGAGAGAGAGAGAGAGAAAGGGGATTGGAAGAAAAAGAGGGGGAGGAGGATAAGGAGGTGGAGCCTGACTGACCTGCTGTCTCACCTGCCCTCGGACAACGGCGGTTCCGCTCTCTCTGCCTGGACGTAAACAAGCCCTTGAGAGAGCTCTCCTGTTTTGAGGAGGTATTGGGGCTTTTTGCCAGCTGCTGTTTTCCAGCCTTGACAGAGAGTGACAGTAAGTACCAGTCGTCAGTTTTGTGGCGTAAGGGGTTTTGAGGGCTTTGAACTTAGCTTATATTTTGCCATAAGAAATTCCCTTCCCCGGCCATACCCCTCCTGTCGGAGTTTTCCCCGTCTGCGCATGCGCAGTTCGAGGAGTGTGACGTCATGCCCACGTCACTATACTCCCACTGCTGCTCGTCACTGACACCCTGACCTGTACTGTATTGCTGAAGCAATATGGAGTACTCTGGCCCTGCCTCCATATCCGCCGTTGAAGCCGATCTTGCTCTCAGTGACGATGAGGACATCACAGACCAACACTGGCCCCCAATGGATTTAAATACGCAGTGTTTTGGCCCCACCCCCTGGCACCCTCAAGTTGATGTCCCCCCCTCTGCCACCCAGCCCTCCACCTCCACCAAGCGGCCCATGGATCAGACTTCGAACACGAGCGACTCGTCATCTCCCGCTCGTAAGTCATCGCGGCACATCGAGCCTCCTCATCCCACGGCTCCTATCTCTTCCCCTTCCAGCCATGATCCTCACAATTCATCCCGTGCTGGGCTTGTCCCCCCTGCATTTGCTCCAAGCACTGATTATGTGAAGCTCATCTTCTGTGCCAGCCCGGCTGTGGATACGAAGCTTCGCTGGCTCTCTGACGTCACTAAGGCGTTCCACCTTGACAGAGTTGGCAGAGGTTAAAATGTCAGCTGTTACCTCGCGCTTTGTCTATATTTCACGAAGGCGTGTTAACATCAATGATAGCGCCGTAAAAGGAGCATTTTTGTCATTGAAGCTTGAGGTTCAAGACTCAATCGAGAGGCCACGGAAATTCCCGACTTACCTCGTCACTCGCTTCCCTGTCGGCGTAGACCCGTCTTTGGCTAAGGAGCTGCCAGGCGTATACACGGCTCGTCGTTTCCACCAATACGGCACGCCCATCAGTCGGCTTGTTATCACCTGGAGCCTCTCCGACCCACCACCGTCGGAATTCACCTTTAGCTTCCTTCCTTGCCTTCCACCCTGCGAGCTTAGAAAGATGAAAGATGAGCAACCTTGGTGCTACAAGTGCTGGGGAATTGGCCATATATCCCGGTATTGTTCCGCCCCCTCTGACAAGTGTGGCTGGTGTGCAGGCACTCACGACTCCCGCACCTGCCCACACAGCACCCCCTCTCAGCCCACCTCCGCTGATGGTGCTTCTACGTCAAAGCAGCCTTCACTGTCCACTGCAGACACATCAGTGTGGAAGTGCCCTCGCTGTCACGAACCAGGAGTCAACGTGTGGCATGGCTGTGCGAGTCGCTCCCCCGCTGCCGTCTCAGTTGTCAACGCGCTGCCTCCCGCTCTTCACACCTCCCGTCAAGCACCACCACCACGGCCGCGGGCCGGCGCCACCTCCCATTCTTCAGCCACTACCACGCCTGAGTCGCCACAAGTTACCGCTCTTCGTGAAGCTGTCGCAAAGTTGACAGCGCGATGCACGGCCATTGAAGCTCGTTTTGAAGCTATTGATGCCCGTTTTGCTGCCATTGAGGCGGGTATGGCTAGCATTAGGGCCGAGCAGGTCGCCGCCGGCCGCACACTCGACACGCCTGTCGAGTCCAACCAAGCCCTCGTCGCGACCGTCACCACTTTCTCAGAGAGGCTGGACAACATCGCCGCCAGCTTTGAGAAGCTCAGTGCACGGTTCCCTGAGGACCCACCACGACGCCCGCCTCGCGGCAGCGCTACTTTGACGTCCCCACCGGCCTCCCGTTCACCCAAAGGCAGACTTCAATAACGGAATGCAGCTTCACATCATCTCTTGGAATGCCTGTGGAATCAAGACCTACCCAAAGCTGACTTCTCTCAAAACATACATAGGTCGCCACCACCCACACGTCATACTCATTCAAGAAGCTTTTGCAGGCTGTCATGTTCCTAAGGATGCTCCACCTCTCCCTGGCTTCGTCTCGTATGTTTTAAGTAAGTAAGTAAGTAAGTAAGTAATATATATATATATATATATATATATATATATATATATATATATATACATATATATATATATATATATATATATATATATATATACATATATATATATATATATATATATATATATATATAATTATAATTCTGGCAACGAATCTAGCCTGTCAAGCCGAAGCTTCCCGACAGACTGTATATTTATTTCATTGTACTATTATTATCTTTCTAAAGGTTGCAGATAGCTCCCAACCATAAAGCTAAATACAAATATACAATAAATAACAACATTAACTATAATACCAGATGAAGTTATAATAGTTATATCTAAAATGTTAACTATAATAACAACTACAACAGCATCAACAATAATAATAATAATAACAATAATAATAATAATAATAATAATAATAATAACAATAATAATAATAATAATAATAATAATAATAACAATAATAAAAATAATATGGACAATAGTACTATGCAATTCATTGATTAGATTTAATAATGTAAATTTGTGTTCATGTTTCAGGAATAAATTATAATTTTAACCGTGATTGTTTTGGATTGCAAATAAGTGTGTTTTTACTGACTTTTTAAATAGAGAGAAATTATTACTATTAAGGAGATTTTTTATTTCTACTGGCAAAGAATTCCAAACTTGAAGTCCTGAGCATAGAATACTATTTCTGAAAAGAACTGTCCTGAACTGTGGAGAGATAAGATTTATATTGTTCCTGCGCGTATTATGCACTGTATTAATAACTTGAAAAGGATGAGTTCCATGCATCAGTGCGAGGTTTTTATAAATAAATAATAGTAGAAAATAACAATGAATGTTTTTAAAATTAAGAAATCTATGTGGAAAATACGTTATGTGTGGAATCAAACTTGTTCATGTAAAACATACACCTAAATATCTTATTTTGAGAAACCTGAAGATTTTTAAGAAAGGAAGGCCACGTACACGCCCACACAGATACACAATAAATGAGATGCGGGTAACAAAGTGTATAATAAATACTGATAAGTGCTTCTTGTGTAAGGCTATTTCTTATTCGATACAGTATGCCACATATCCTAGATAGTTTATTTGCAACATAATTAATTTGGTATTTCCAATTGATATTTTGATCTATGACAACGCCCAAAAACTTAGTATAAGAAACTCGTTCAAGTACTTTTCCTTCAAGTGTTATAGGTGGCATGTTAGTAGTGACTGATCGGTTTTGAAAGATAATGTATTTTGTTTTAGTGATATTTAACCTTAACTTATTATGTTTAAGCCACATATTAATTGAATTGAGCTCATTATTAATGTTTATATGCAAACTATTTATATTTTTATCATCTAATAGTAAATTAGTGTCGTCAGCATAAATGGTATACTTAAATTTATTACTAGCATTGACAATATCATTAATATAGATGAGAAAAAGTATAGGTCCTAGGATAGATCCTTGCGGTACACCCATTTTGATAGGCTTGAAAGAAGAATATTTAGAATTACAGTAAACAGCTTGAAATCGATTTGTTAAATAATTTTTGAATAATTCTAAAGGAACTCCCGAATCCCAAAATTACTAAGTTTACTTAATAGAATTTTATGACATAGCGAATCAAAAGCCTTAGAAAGATCTAAAAAAATTCCAACTAAATAATGTTTCTTTTCCAGATATTTATACACATTATTGGTAAACTGAAATATGGCCGACTGAGTAGAGCGCCCTGGTCTAAAACCATGCTGACAATTCGAAAATAAATTATTTTTCTCAATGAAATTTACAAGACGAGTGCATATCACTTTTTCAAAGACTTTACTGAACACAGGAAGAACTGATATAGGTCTGTAGTTATTGACATCATCTCTATTATCTGACTTAAACAATGGAATAATTTTAGCTTTCTTAAGTTCGTCCGGAAAACTCCTTTCTTTAATGTGAGGTTAACTATGTGTGTTAATGGCAAGGAAATTATGCTGGCAGTTTGTCTTACGACCAAGGGAGAAATTTCATCAAAACCAGATGATGTACCTTTTAATGTCTTAAGAAAGTTTTCAATTTCTATCTGTGTAGCTGGTGATAAGTATACCGAGTAATTAGGTGAGTTGTGTAAATATGTCATATATTCATCCCCTACTATATCATGATCTAGCCCCCCAACCTTCAAAAAATGGTCATTAAATGTTTCAGAAATGTCAGTACAATGTGGCTTTAATTCAATAACTGTATGTTTAGCACCTGTGCATCTACCAAGAATAGTATTAATGGATCTCCAGTGTTGTTTTGGATTACCTTGGCTATTAAGTAACTGCTCTTGGTTATACTTCTTCTTGGCTAATTTTAAAAGTGACGTTAATTTATTTCTATATATTCTATAAGGCTCCTTAAACGTTAAAGGCCATTTATGAGCTAGTTATTCAAGTCGATGTTTTTCTCTAATACTATTCTTAAGAGCTAGAGTAATGTGTGGACTACGTTCCTTTTTAAAACTAAATTAAATTTTTCTTTCCGGAAAACACTTATCAAAACATGTTTTAAATTTACTGTAAAATACGTTGTAGGCCTCATTAGCACATATACAATTTAATGTGTCACTCCAATTAGTTTGTGAGAGACTATTACTAAATTTTTCAATGGAGTCCTGATTAAATATTCTTTTAGTTACGTAAGTGGGAGAAGGATGACGATATTTATCACATTTAAATACAGAGATTACTGGGTAGTGGTCACTGATATCTGTCTTTAATATATAATTGGCAGTATTACTTTCAATCTGAGATGACCAAACATGATCAATTAACGTGGATGAAGTTGAAGTTACTCGAGTAGGCAAGGTAGTTAGAGGAAATAAAGAATAGCTGTACATTATATTAATTAAATCCTGCACATTGTCATTATTACATTGTAACAAATCTATGTTTAAGTCTCCAAACACAAAAACCTCCTTGTAATTTTTATCTTTAATTAGGGATAAGATTTCATTAAGTGAATTGTGAAAATTATTTATACTGCTTTGAGGTGGTCTGTAAATACAAAGAAATAAATAGGTATTAGCATTACATATTGCTTCGATTCCCAAACATTCCATAAAAGGTTCCAATTTAGAAAATTCATTGATCACAGAAGATTTGTACTTACTAGAGATATAAATGGCCACTCCCCCACCAAACCTGTTTCTGTTATTAGTGAACATTTCATATACCGGTAGTCTGTACAGTGGAGAAATATCTACATCTAAGCGGGTTTTTGTTAATCCTATGACATCAAATTTAGTTTGGCACGAAAGGACAGTGTCTACAAAGTATTGGAAATTCGATGAGATGGATCTAATATTCAGTGTTAATAAATATAATTCACTATTATTAGTAGAAAAAGGAAAGCTATCCAGATAAATATATTCAGATTTAGAAAAAAATTAAATTTCTTGCTCTTAAATAAAACTGAGTTACATCAAGATCGTTATTATAATTTCTATCTTCTACACTAAGTGGATGGAAAGCATGTAGGTCTTGATTTTGTGTATTATTGACATTAAAACAATGCAACAAATCTTCATTGTTAATAGAGGCAAAAGGGAAAATATAATCTATTGGTGGAGGCATATTATCGTTAGTAGTAGTAGTGGAAGTAGTAGTAGTAGTGGAAGTAGTAGTAGTAGTAGTAGTAGTAGTAGTAGTAGTAATAGTAGTAGTAGTAGTAGTAGTAGTAGTAGTAGTAGTAGTAGTAGTAGTAGTAGTAGTAGTAGTAGTAGTAGTAGTAGTAGTAGTGGTGGTGGTATATTGAAGCGGTTATAGTGATAGTAGTAGTAGTAGTAGTAGTAGTAGTAGTAGAAATAGTAGTAGTAGTAGTAATAGTGGTAATAGTTGTAGTTGCTGTAGTAGTAGCAGGAGAAGAGGTATAGAAGTAGTAGTAGTAGTAGTAGTAGTAGTAGTAGTAGTAGTAGTAGTAGTAGTAGTAGTAGTAGTAGTATTTGTTGTTGTTGTAACCATAAAAATAGTAGTAGTAGTAGTAGTAGTAGTAGTGGTGGTGGTGGTAGACGTAATAGCAGTAGTAGCAGTAGTAGTAGTAGTAGTAGTAGTAGTAGTAGTAGTAGTAGTAGTAGTAGTAGTAGCAGATAGTAGTAGTAATAGTAGTTAGTAGTAGTAGTAGTAGTAGTAGTAGATGTAGTAGTAGTAGTAGTAGTAGAATCATTGATTGGAATTGGAATTGTGAGTTATTATGTACTAAATTACTTAACGTTGTGAATCTATTTCTTGGTGCCGCTTCGCAGGAATTTCTTGATTTCCTTGCGTTGGGGGGACGAAGCAGCAGGTGGGGCCGAGGACAGCCGCGAGCCACCAGGTCGGTGCACGGGGAGGGGAGAGCGAGTGTTGTCCACACCACCCCACGCCCCAGCCGCCTCGACACGGACGACACCACCATCACCATCAGCATCACCAGCACCATCAGGAGCGCCAGCAGCACCAACAGCACCAGCAGCAGCGTCAGCACCATCAGCAGCATCACCAGCACCAGCAACGGCAGTCACTGGCACCTGGCCGCCACGCAAGCCCCAGCCTCCAGCTTCAGCCGCGCGCCCGGCCCGCACGTCAAGTCCAGTAGCACTTCCAAACGTCTTGTCCCGAATGATCAGTTTGGTGTGTCGGAAGAAAGCTACTTTTCCTTCAGCCCTTGCCTGCTTGAGCAAGGGCATCTGAGCATTCTTGATTGCTAGAGAAGCTGCAGACAAATCTTCATTCAGGTATATGTTAGTACCCTTCAGGTGTCTTCCTCGTCTGATTGCTGCGTCTCGATCCCCATAACGAGCGAAGCGCGCCACAACGGGGCGGGGCCTGGCATCTCGGCGTTGACCAACCCTGTGCGCGCGCTCCAATATAATTCCTGGTATCTGCAGTTTTGATTCCAGGAGAGATGTCACAGCCGCTGCAGTTTGCTCCCAGGTTTCATCTCCTCTCTCCTCCAGTCCACTAATTCTCAAGTTCTTCCTGCGGCTGTAGTCTTCTTGATAAGTGACTTTTTCTTCTAGTTCCTTAATTTTAAGATGAGATGATTGAAGTTGCTGGTTAAGTGTGTCTATTTTGCTTCTGTCTTCCTTTTTCTCCTTTTCGTGTTCTTTGGCATTAGATTTAAGGTCGTCGACTTCCCTCTGAGTAAATTCCAGGCTAGTTGTTAGTTCTGCCACTTTCTTATCCAACTTGGTAACTTGGTCGTTTAGCTGCCTGACGACCACATCTAGTGCAGACTTGTACGCTCGCTCCTGGGCCTCCAACAGCAGCTTGAAGGTCGACGAGTCCATGTTTGAGCAAACTAGCCGCTGTGACGTTGTGCTGACGCTGGTAGTGACGTCACACTAGCTCCATTGCGCATGCGCAATGGCGGGAATCCCGGCCAGGAGGGGGCCTTGGACTCAGTAGCTTGATTTTGCATAGCAAAAAACGACAGAGTCCAAAAGCACTGTGCTACCAAGTAGCCCTAGCTAGTAAACGGCAACCTTAGGCAACTTGCAGTGCTAGTCCTGGTGCGGTAGAAGCCCTGAGTCTCTGGAAGTCTTGCAAAATACGAGGAGCTCCAACTAAGTGTCTGTGTAAACAATGGCGCCGTGTGTGTGTGTGTGTTCATCACGTCAGGAATGGCCTTGTGAGCTACATTCACTCCTCCATTCCCCACCAGCTCCTGCGCTGCTCTACAGATGACGACATGACGTTCCAGCTTTTTGAGATCACGGTGGGTGATGGGAAGCTGCGGCCCTGCAATGTCTACTCTGCTCCAGGAAGGATCAATCTCCCTGCTCTCCCTGCAGCTGCGCCTCACGGCACGATTTACATGGGCGACTTCAATGCCCGGCACCCCGCCTTAGGTGATGTCTCCTCCACCCCAAATCGTAGTGGACTGCCTCTGCTTGAGTACATCCGCCGCCACCGCCTCACTCACTGGCCTACTGGGGGCGCCACATACGCCCGAGGTGGCACGCTCGACCACATCATCACCTCCGGTTTGGTAGCGTCGCACGTCAGGTGTTTTTCTATCCGCACTCTCTTCTCCGACCGACCACGTCGCTCTTGGGCTTCAGTATTCCCTGCCAAGTGGACCTTCTCTTCCTCATACTCGCCTCCGCATCACCATTCCTCCGAAGTACTGACCCAATTACATATCCTACATTTCCAGTCTTCTACCGACATTTGATTTCCAGTAACCTGAAAACCTGTACTCTTCCCTAGTTGGCTCAACACACGAATTTTACACCCGTTATGTGACGCGTCCGCATGTTAAGAGAAATCGTGAGGCTTCTGCCTGGACTCTGGACCAACGTATTCTCCAGACAAAAAGGAAGGCTGTGGATGACGGCCTTGCCTTTCAGGGGCAACCAACACCTGCTCGTCTTGTACAGTACCAGGCATCCAGAGATGACGTCGTTGCCCTTCAACAATGTATGCACACGGAATCCTGGAGAAAATTCACCGATGGCATCAACCATCAGACAAGCGTCGGCTCCATGTGGCATATGATAAACAGCGTAATTAAGAGGAAATCCCCGAGTGCTTTCCACCACAGCCCAGCCCAGTATGCACAAGATTTAATATATACCTGGTCTGAGCAGCCGCAGGCACGCAATCTTCCCGCCCACATTCAAGATGCTCTCTCCACCCACAGGAACGTTCGTACCCTGCGTCTAATGGCTGCACTCCTTCGAGCGGATGAAGATGATGACGTGCTCATCACAGGGGATGAACTGCGCCGTGCTCTCACCAGGTGTAAGGCAACGGCTCCCGGGGATGACGGCGTTACTTACCAGGTCCTCCGACTCCTCCTCAAAGTCCCCGGTAATCCCTTGTTGCAACTTTAAAATCTGTGCTTCTGCAGGGGATACGTACCGGCTGCCTGGACCTCCAGTACCATTGTGCCCATCCCAAAGCCTGGCACAGATAAGTTCAGGCCCATATCCCTCACCTCCTGCTTCTGCAAAGTGTTAGAGCGTGTACTCCTCACCCGCCTCATGTTTCGTCTACAAGATAAGTTATCTCCCTGTCTGTATGGTTTCCTGCCACAGAGGAGCACGCATCACTGCCTGATGGAGCTGTACGCCCGCCTATCCCCCACCAGTGTAGTAGCCTTTCTTGATCTCAAGAGTGCTTTCGACATTGCTAACAGGGAGGTTATTCTCGACTAGCTGGTTGAGTTTGGTGTGCGGGGAAATCTCCTGCGATGGATACGTGGTTATCTACGTAACAGGACCTCACGTGTGCTCTTCAAAGGAGCAAGTAGTACGTACAAGGAACTCGAGCTTGGTACTCCACAGGGCGGGGTGTTAAGCCCCTTCCTTTTCAATATCCTGATGCACCGCTTGCTGACACTTCTTCCCGACATTCCCAGTACTACTGTCCTCTGTTACGCTGATGAAATTTGTGTACATTCCAACTCTGCTCCTGACCTTCAGCGCTTCCTCCAGGCTTTCCATGAATCGGCGTCTGCTTGTGGCCTCATCCTTTCCCCTGACAAGAGTCGAATATTTTCTCCACGGGGCCCCAGCGTACTTCCTGTGCTCACTGCAGGACACAGTATCATCCCGCCCTGCACACATTACCTGTACCTGGGAGCGCCGGCGCGCGTCACTCCTGCCACACCTGCTCGGCAGCGCACCCATCCCATCATACAGGACCTCCTGCACCGACTAGAACAACGCTTTATCCCCTTCAAGTGGCTGACTAATAATGCTGCCGGAATCTCCATCCCCTTGGCAAGAACCATTTACCTTACCTTTATACGATCAGTCATAGACTATCTCTCCCCAACCCTCAGTCAGCTCTCCAAGACCTCTCTAGAACCTTTAGAAAAATTCCAGAATAAAGTGATGCGGTACATCCTTGGGTGTCCCACTTCCACCAGGATAGTAAATATGCTAACCGAGCTTGATCTTCCTCCAGTTAAAGAGAGAATATACGCCAATGTCTCCTCCTTCAGTGTTAATTGCCTTCACTCTCCCCATCTTACTCCGCACTATTCTCACGTCCTGAGAGCATCACTTGACCCCGCTGCGCCCCGCCCTCCACTTCGTCCCGGCGTCCGCACCCTCGTCAACGCAGTGTGCTCCACCCTGCAGCGCCTTGACCTGCGTGTTCCCGTGGTTTAGGTTGATCATGGTCCACCTCCCTGGAGGATTTCCACGCCACAAGTCACCTTCACACCCACTACCAAGGCGGACCCACCACCACTGTAGAAACAAATGGCACTGGAGCACATCAGTGCGGTGTCCTCCTCTGTCCCTGCCGCGCACCATTTTTACGTGGACGGTTCCGTGCAGCCAGATGGCAGTGCGGGGTGCGCTATGTACTCGCCTGACGTAGAGCCACCGGAGGGAGGCTGGGTTGGCCGCAGGCTGCCTAACTCGTCCAGCTCCACCTACTGCGAGTTACGGGGACTCCTGCTGGCCGTTACTTTCCTCTGCGAACGCCAACTGCATGGCGTGATCTTGTATGACTCTCAGTCAGCCCTTCAAGCCCTCTCGGCTCCACAACCCACTCATCGCTGCCAAGTTCAACAAATCTTGTGTCAGTTAGTCTCAGCTCAGGATAGTTCCCTCAACGTTCACTTCGCATGGATTCCCTCCAATGCTGGCATTGCAGCCAACGACCAGGTGGATCTCCTAGCAAAGGACGCATGTCGACTCCCCCTGCCCGACTGCGCCACACCCTCCCCCCGCTACTACAAAAGAACGATACACGCAGCAGCTCTTCACTCCACACACCACCGCACGGAGGCTGAGAGGCCTCACAGTGTATCTATCCAGCACTCTGACCACTTCCGTCTCTCCCCACCAAAGTATCGCCGACACGGTCTGATGGTTCGTAGGCATAACATTGTGGCTGCTCGACTTCGACTTCGATACCGACCTGTGTGGTAAGTGTCTGCGGGTGGGGACATTCCTCACTTTTCCGACTGCAAGCTGTGCGACGCGCCCAACGCCAATAGTCTGCACCACTACTGCCTCGAGTGTCCCTCGGTCAGGGACATGCTGCCACAGGGTCGGCCCTTGCTCAGTGTTTGTGACTTTATTCTCAAAGACAATAATTTAGATGTCATCCTGGTGCGACACCCACACTTCGGTGGGTGCTGACTGCTACTCTGTCCTGC